>NC_089810.1:1030154-1265154 GCF_029633855.1 Hoplias malabaricus
TAAGCTGGGAATTTTAGGGGAATAACTGTAGTAAAGTGTAGGGTTATTTATGTCAGTATGATTTGTGTTTTTGTTATTAGATTCAGGGATTTTGCAGAAGGAGGCATATAGTATGTGGGGAAGCAAACCAGCCCCAGTGAAAACTTTGTAGGTTCACCTTTGAGTGGTTGAAGGTTATGGAGGTGTGTGAGAGCATGTGTGAGAGCCTAACTCTGTAAGGGAGAAGCAATGGGATTAATATAGGCTAACCTTGTCTTTTTCATTCCTTTGCTGTAGGTTACCTTGCCTGTTTTGTTTTGCTTAACATTTGTTGAAATAGTCTAGACGGGAGATTACGGTGTTAGCGGTGTTGCATGTTGAGTTAGGTATGGCCTAATCTTCCTTATGTTGAATAGTGAGAAGAGGCACAATCAAGCTACAGCAGTAATGTGATCTGTGAAGGTCAGCTGGTCATCAACCATGACACTCAGGTTTCTTACAACCTTGATGGGAGCCACTGATAGGGACTCTAGCTTGATGCTGATGTTGTGGAGAATAGCTTGCTTGACTGGGAGGGCCAGCAGTTCAGTTTTGGATAAATTCAATTGAAGGTGATGTTCCTTCATCCATGTAGATATGTCAGAGAGACAGTCAGAGATTCGAGTTGCCACTGAAGTGTCACCTGGAGGAAAGGATAAATAGAGCTGTGTGTCATCTGCATAGCAGTGATAGGAGAAGCCGTGTGAATGTATGATTGGGCCTAGAGAGGTGGTGTACAAAGCAAAGAGGAGGGGAACCAGCACTGAGCCTTGGGGCACACCTGTGGTGAGGTGGTGTCATGCTGATGTTTGTCCAAGCCATGACACATGCTTAGCATGAGAGGCCTGCTCTGATAGGGACCATGGCCAAGAAACCAGACACTAAGGTCTCAGGAGTAATCAAAGCATTACCTCCCAGAGCCCAGAGAACTGAAAACCCTGCCCCAGCCACCTGTTGCCAGGTGACTGAACCAAAACCTGGGAAGGTAGGTCCCGTGCAATACGTCACCTCCCAGACAGTTTTGGCTGGAGCTCCAATGCAGCGGATAGCTTCCTTACAGATTCCAGGGCATCCCCTTTGGAATACTTTCAGGAAGATACCAAGCTTCTACTACATTGGAACTCCAATGGATTGTGAACTGATGGTGGACAACAGGTAAATATCTGAAATCAGAGCACTCAACAAAATTGTCAGGCTTCTACCACCAGCACCAGCACCAGCCCCAGCCCTCCCCCACTCATTAAAATGACCCTCAGGTTCCATACATTACGTCATCTCCCTGTCTTGAATGGAGCTTTGATGCTGCTGATTGCTCCTTAGTCTAGTGTTTGTAGTTTTTGAGGTCTGGTGGTCTGGGAGATGAATATATTATTTTGAGCACTGTGGTCCAACTGGACGTGGATATGCACATTACTTCCCAGCATCCATGTGTTTTATTTCATACACTGTCCTCAAGATTCCTTGTACTGTTAATCACCTATCTGCATTTGGGCTCTTTAAAGACAGCTTTGATTTGATCTGTCTGTTCTAAATCAAGGGAACAGTGACAGGGTTGTGTGTAGTGTGTTAGTGTTGGTAGGTGGATTGGCGACTCAAAAGTGTCCGTAGGTGTGTGTGAGTGAATGTGTGTGTGTGTGTGTCTGTGTTGCCCTGTGAAGGACTGGTGCCCCCTCCAGGGTGTATTCCCGCCTTGCGCCCAATGATTCCAGGTAGGCCCTGGACCCACCGCGACCCTGAATTGGATAAGTGGTTACAGATAATGAATGAATGAATGAATGAATGAATGAATGAATGTTTGGTCGTGTTTTATTTTTGAACAGTGCTATATGCTACAGACCTCCTAGGGACCAGCTCCCTCCTCTCATAATGCCTCAAACAAAGTTCCAGAGCTCCCATAACCAACTCTCTCCTCTGTGGACTCTCCTCTCACTGCCCCATGCACTCTGTTGCATTGTCATAAAACGCCCACTAGGCGGCGGCATAGCTACTGGACATATGAACCTTTCTCCATGTTTAAGACTCCGTTTGCTGGAATATTTTGAATACAAGGAAGTTTAAGTTTTCAGTTTAAGTCCCACTAGAACACAATAAATTATTTTCTTGAATTATTTAACTATATTTCTGTTGTTCATTTCTGTGTTTAACAGATGTAAATTCTACAATCATATTCAATAATGGTCTTTTTCAAATGTCAAATTAAATATTTTTGAACATTATTTTGTATGCACGTAGACAAGACATACATTCTCAGATGAAATGCAGGCTTCAATGTAAAAAATACAGATGCTAATTTGGTGGGAGTCATAAGGCGGTGGGGTGTTTCTTTTGATGTGGAAAGTTTCTTTGTAGTTTTTCTGACGCTATGCTTTCTGTCCGTTTTCCAACGAAGCGAAGCAATTTGAGCTAAACGCTTCGGATTTCCACAAGACGTTTTTGCGTTGCTTTGCTGCGTTACACGATTGCCTGGATACGTTCAGCTCCTTGAAAATTGATTGGCTGCGCGGCTCCCTCACTGTTAACACGCATTCACAACGATTTATTTTTTCATACGGCGCGTTTCAAACCGCGTTCTGTCGAACTATGCAGTATTTCAAAGTAGCACACAATCGTTAGTGTTACATTTAGTAGTGTAGAACTCCGAGCGTGGACTACTGAGGGATTTACGACAGACCCTCTTCTCGTCTCCAGTCCTGAGTGAACTATATTTTAGTTGTAGCTTCACCACTGGTTCAGCTTAACAAATCAATCTAAAGAAAGCTTTTCCGTTCAGCTTACGTTGCGGATAAAGTCGTAGAAGAATGGACCGCGTCACTCCGGTCAATTTTGTCCAGCACAAACCGAAGATGGCAACAGACTACACGCCTTACATGGAAATGAAGGTGACTGTAACGAATTTGTGTTTTGATGCTTATGTATTTTTAATATGGAAAGCTGAAATGTCCAGATCTCTCTCTTTTGAAATAAGAGTCTGACGTATCGCGTGTAAACGATGTTAAAATTCCAGAATGTGTCTTCACTCTGTCCAAATATGGAGAAAGTTTAGCTCCATGCTGCAGTACTCCTTATTTCTTCAGCATCAATGGACCCTGAAGAGAAGGAGTACTGCAGCATGGACTGAAAGGGAACAAGTTAGGGCAACCAATCAGAACCCAAATGATTTACATATGAGATCTTAAAGTGCCCCTCTGGTAATCGATTAAACCCTTAAGACTTTTCTGCTTTCAGAATAAGGTATTTAGATGGTATTTCCAGTAAAAAAGTCTCACTTGAACTCTACATTGTCGCCTTCTTTCATTCCTGCAGCCCAGAAGTGCTGCCCTGCAAGTTGACTGGAGTGGTTCATAAGGTTTGTGATCTAAAAAACCCTGGCTGTCTGAATTTGTGTGTTATGTTCATATCTCATGTCTTTTCTCCCTAGTCAAATGTGGACGACACAAATCTTCTCAATAAAAACACTACAAAACCAAAGCAGAGTAAAGGTAAACTACAGCACAAAAGCTATTCTTTTAAAATGAAAGATCAGTTACATGCTCACGTTTTTAAATACTTCCTCTGTGTCTTATGCCTGGCTTTCAGAGGAAGGCCATGGCCTGAGTTTACAGCTGGGGGGAGAGTATGAGCAGAAAAAACAAAAACTTAAAGAACTTCGCCTGGATTACAGACACTATGTGGCAAAGGTGAGAGCTTACATATCCAGAGGAATCTCGTGGTTGGTGGTAATCTAGTAGTTTATATTGGGTTTATCTTCTAGAAAAAAGAGCTGGGAGCTGGGGATCCATACACTCAACCACAAATATGGCCTCCTCCCCTCAGAGAGAGAAGATCTACAAAGGTGAATTTGTATTTGTAATTTATCATCTCATAATGAGGTCTGCTTTTCTGATGAGGGATCTGTGATAGTAGAGGAAAGAACTATCTGAAATTACACTATGATATTCAGTGTACGTCTGAGATACCCTATAGGAGGTTGTCTGGGGCGGCACTTCGGGGAGGGGGGGGGGGCATTTCAGTTAATTATAACAAATAATTGCACATTATTATGCACATTTTCTGCCCTGTTGGCCAGTCCCATGTCTATCACCTGAACTGGGATTTGCTCACTCTTGTTGACAGTTGGGAGATAAGGTGTCCAGTAGCAACTGTTTGAGTTGACATGGCCTTTGTTTCTGGACTGTATAACATTGCAATTCACTGCTGGTTTAGTGACCTTGGTTGATAACTCATAGATATTTAATGACTATATTTAGGCTTCATATATTATTGAATGGTATGGTGCACATGTATTAGTCTTTTGATCCTGTTTACCCAAAATGGCATTCAGAAGAGAAGAATCACTACAAAAAATATCAATAATATCCCTCATTCTGACAAAGCTTGTGTATTTAATTGTCTTATTAGAGCACTAACTTTTTAAAGTTTCAGTCATGTACAGTAACCTCTATGGCTCTCTTCAACTCCAGCCTCCAGGTAGAGACCCTTTTGGCTCTGCAACTCCCAGCCACACACTGCATTCTCCAGACCCACGAGGACAACGGAACAGCCCTAGCCTAGAGAGGCTGCTCTTCTCCAAGAGGGATGTTGGCACAGTAACAGATCCAGCAGTTAGAAGTGTCCCGAGACCACCTCAGAGGCGCTGGGAGGAGACACTGGAAAGAAAGCTCAAACATTACACATCTGAGGAGGAGCTGAACTCAGAGGAAGAGCAAGAGGAGCTTGAGCTTCTCCAGAAAAAGAGAGTCAGAAACCGCCAGGTACCTGGACACGCTACCAGGAGGGAGAGGAGGATTCAGCACTCTGTTAACAGGTGCATCTCAATACTCTTGAGTTCTGTTGCTCTTAGCCATATTAGAAATAGTCAGTTTTTCTCTTTGTTTAATAGGTAAATCCATAAAATATTCACAATTTTTATTAGTAAGAGGGACACAAGCAAGGATTTGTTGAATATATATAATATATATATATATATAGAGAGAGAGAGAGAGAGAGAGAGAGAGAAGCATGGTGAAGCAATAATGAGATTTGGTTGGTGGCTCTTTTTTTTAAATTGTTACGGAGTATCAGTTTTGTGAAGGTTAATATCACAACAAGAGTTTAAAGTAATGTAGGCAGACACTTTTCGTAGTGTCTATTTATATTTGTAGTTTGTGTCCATCAGATTCCATTTATCATCCCTTCAACATCTCTGCACTTAAACTGATTGCTTTCTAACTCAGAGTCGCCCAGGAGAGGAGAGAAGCAGAGGTATCTTTGGTTAATGAAGAGGAGAACAGACAGACCCCACTGGCAACCATTAAAACCAAGTACTGATCTCTGGCAATTAAAATAATTGGATTTGAGGTGCTTGGGTTTTAAATGAGAAAGAGACAAGTGTGCGTTAAACGGCTGAGGGGGTAGTTTTTCTGACCCTGCACAGGGTTGATCTGTACAGGTAAATTTTCTTTTATTGATTGGGAGCTTTCTTGGGTGGGAGAAGTGATGGGAACGGGACAACGGGACAGGACAGAGCTGCTAGCAAGAAGAACATGGTGGACTTTGCCACAGGACTTATGATTGGTAAGGCTAATGGCTTTAAAACCTCTATTGTCTAAATAATATTTCAGTATGCCAAGGAGAAACGTCGACTGAATGAGCTGAAATGGGAGAAAATAAATTACTCCAAGGCTTTTCAAGACATTTAAAAGGCTCCAGTGCCCCTCTGTGATCACACACACACACATTTCCAAATAAACGAATGTAGTCACAGTCTGTTTTGCTGTGTCTCAGCTGGAAAAGGAAGCACAAGAACATTTAGGCTCAGTCTCACATCCCAGTCCTTATTTGTGTGTACCCACAAATCTGCAAAGTTCTAGTGTCCCAATTTTCATTCAAAGAAGTGCTTGAGTTCCCTCAGTGAACCCAGCACCAACACAGATGCCACTCCTGTCCCACACTTCTCCATTCAAAATAATAAAGCAGCGAATACCGCATTGAGCAACAATTTTCTGTTCTCTGCATCTACCACTTACACTTTATATAAGAGGGAGTTTCTTAATGCGCTACTCATTAAAGCTAAACTTATTTGGAATAATCTTTTAGTGTAGTCTGTCCTTTTCACAGAGACACTCAAACTCTCAATGTTAAGAGGTTACAGCTGAAACTGATATTGCACTAATCTTTAAGGGCTGAATAATCAAATTATGGCAATATACCATTAAAAATAGTGAATTTTCTTCCTGTAAAACACCATGATGTGTCACAAGAACCACACATGACTGATAATAAGCTCAGAATTTGAACACAGGCTGTAGCAACCATTTAATGAGAAAACAGGCTTAGCTCATGGTCAGTACACAGAGTCGACTCCTCGCCACATGGTCAGGAACACAACTATGGGGCTGAGCCTGCTGGCTTGATTTTGATAAGTGTGGGATAATGAATAAAACATGCTAGAGGTATTTCAGGGCATTGTTTGGAGGGTGGAAAGTGGGAAACGTAAAATAGTTTAGGCATAAAGCGATAAAAGTAAGATATAAGAGTTTCCCAAAATGGAGTGAAATGAAGCAGTAAATAAACCATTCAAATAAATAATTTCTGAAAACACCCAACTTTTCACCATCCAATCAAATCTAGATGTATAATCATATCCCGCCCGCATCAGCAGTCCCGCTTCACTCAGATATACTCCACGTTAAAGAAAGATATGTTGCAAAGTGCACTTCAGCTTGTGGCTCCAGGCCCGTGCCAGGGTCTGTCTTTTCTCTACAGTACGATTAAGATTGTCTTAACCGTCAGCAAATATATCACAATGTGGGTGTTATTACAAGTGGAAATACTATGGATTTATTCATATTTAAGAAAAATGCAAAATACCTTGTTTTACATAATTATGCAAATCATTTTCACTGAAAAGATAATGGGTCAAAATGAACTCTCAAAATCTGATATATTTGCCCACTGCAAACCTTTTCCCTAAAGAGCTTTGGTTAGGACTGGCTTTATGCACAACTCTCAGCCTGTGGAGGATCCTTCATCCAGAGGTCCTTGAGATTCCAGTGAGACCAGCATCTTCAAATACCTGTTAGATGCTCAGCAAAGGCTATTTAAAATAGCATTCATTTGGCAGAGAGAAACTTTCCTTAACAAGCCTTTATCCGACCATATTCATCTGTGCTCTGAATCACTGTCTGTGTACGGTCCGATGGTCGTGAAACATCACATCTTTGCAGGCATTTTGCAAGACCATGCAATAAAAACCACAAGAAGGATGTATTTCATTTACGAAATACAAAATATTCTCTTCCGCAGCCCACATGCCAAGCTGCTCGTCTCCTGCTTCAGGAGATTGGTCTTGGACTTTCCTTTGAAACCTGACACACACACACACACACACACACACAGGTTGTGCAGAGTAGCAGACGATCCAGAAACTCTTACAAACACCTTCCATTACACAATGCAAGAGGGTGGATCATATGTCGGCTCTGAACCTTCAGAAATTCTGAACTTTCCTGAAGTGGAATTTCAGTATAGAGTTAGGATGTAAACAATGTCACTTGAGGATACGAAAAGAGGTTCTGAATTTTTCATTGTGGTAGTGATAGGAACCCACCATCTGAGGACTTAATACTTCTGAATTGTTAATGAAGAGCCTCAGATTTTTGAGGCGTTTGTGTTTTCATGATGACACCTAGTTTCCACCATGACTGCAGTCTCTGCAACTGGCCATTTCTCATCACAGAAGTCAGAGTGACTTTATCTGAGAATCTGAAGATGTTTCTGGTCATGTGTATCCACAGGTGTTGTCATACACAGTATAAACATATGGGCATTTTTAACACACAGACACCAAGGACACTAAATAGGCTGAAAATAAATGCTGACCAGCCTTCCACAGGGCGGTTCTCTGCTCATTGTTAGAGTTGAAGGCCTTTGCGAAGCTATGGGACTCCAGCAGACAGTCCAGCAGTTTGAAAAGCTGCTCAGAGGTCAGGTAGCGGTACATTCCCTGGTCCTGCGTCTCCACATGCACATCGGCATCCGGAACATCTCTCTGCATTCAAGACACACACACATTTTATAAATATATACATATATATATTAGGAATGGTCCCTTCTTTGCACTTGATCTAATCTCTGTGTTTTCATACGGCAAGCAGAAGTGTATTTGGCAGCCTATTGTTAACATTTCATTCTTAGTTTTCATGCCTAGTTTTACACTCTGGACCAATAGAGAGTGTTGCCGTATTTTATTTTTGTAAAGAGCGTTTAAAATTCACTTGTGGTGAAATTTGATGTAAATGGTCTTGATGATAATTTGGGTCTTGATCATTTTTAAACCTGGAGTTAAATTAAAGTTTAATAAATATTTATTGTTTAGTGGATTTGGGTCCATTTCATTATATTTGGGATGAAGGGAAAAGTGTAAACTGGATGTTCTGCAGTTCTGTGGCTGGGAAGAAGACAATGTTGCCGATGGTCTGGATGAGCTCCAGCTGCACCACACACTTTATGAGTAATGCTGTAAAGAGCCGCTGCTCCCGGGCTTCTGCAGAAGACACACACACACACAAAAAACACTCTTAGTAAAACCCTCACTATGACTCAGCTGGTCACTTCAGAGCCATGTGACAGTAAACTGATGAGGAATCCAAAGAAGGAGGCATTGTCTACAATGATGTTTCTTCATGTTATGAAGTAATTATGCTGACATCCAGGGGCTTGGATGTATCAGAAATCCTCTACTACATCTTTTCTAAACATGGCTACCTCCATGCTGTGGAGCATAAAGACTTTATCCGATGTGAAACATTTCAAAAAATATTTTCTCTAAAAATACTAGGTTTTACTGGTGAAAGTGGCTCGTTTAAATTGATCAAATAATTACAAAAACATCTTAAGCACGATTTCAAAAGACTGGGAAAAAATGAACTACGAATGTGGCTCCAGTTTTAAGCTGTTAATGAGTCAGGGTCACAATAGCAAAATAACAAAAAGCACACTGCATTAATGCCATGTTTACAGACTTTACAGTGAGTATGTGATTTCTGAATGAAAATCTAGGGTCTGAACTGTAGGGGCGCAGAGCACATTAAATACTGCTGTGGGGTGCTATGACCAGGAGAACAATTTGGAATAATTTAGATTTAAATCAGACAAACTGTAATATCTTATGAACAAATTGTTGTGTATAAGTTAATCACTGATAAATAACAGTAATAATAATAATAATTAGGTCGGGGCAATTTATTGAAAATGAATCGAAATTGACATTCAGAACTTCTAATCGACATAATCTTGTCTCTATACTTTATATCAATAATTTTTAACTGTTTTTTAAAATTATTATTCAGTGTATGTTCATGTACTGTCCCTTCAGAACCAAGCGACCAAGACGTAGTGAATCTGCCCCTATGTGCCACATGGAAGCAACCTAAATGCCGAAGCTGACAATTGAGCAGCGTCTGTGTTTTGGGCGTGCTGTGTTTTGACTAAAACAAAGTCAAAAAGTAAAATGTAATGAATATTATTGGAGCACTTTTACAGCACATGCCTCGTCACTAAACGATAAGGGTCAAAAATACAAATACAATATAATTGTTCATTAATCTTAATCATGGTAAAATGTACCAGTAATTGTGATCTTGATATGCACTAATATCGTCCAGCACTAATAATATATATCCATCCATTATCTGTAACCGCTTATCCAATTCAGGGTCATAGTGGGTCCAGAGCCTACTTGGAATCATTGGGCGCAAGGCAGGAATACGCCCTGGAGGGGGCGCCAGTCCTTCACAGGGCAACACACACACATTCACTCACACCTACGGACACTTTTGAGTCGCCAATCCACCTGCAACGTGTGTTTTTGGACTGTGGGAGGAAACCGGAGCACCCGGAGGAAACCCACGCGGACACGGGGAGAACACACCACACTCCTCACAGACAGTCACCCGGAGCGGGAATCGAACCCACAACCTCCAGGTCCTTGGAGCTGTGTGACTGCGACACTACCTGCTGCGCCACCGTGCCGCAATGTTTATCTTTATTTTATTTTTATTTTTTTTCCACCATTAATGCAGTTCCCTGTCTTTTAGGGATGCAGAAGACCCAGAACAATTTGAAGAGTGCTATTTGAAGGGCTCAAGGTATCTTATAGCCATATTTTATTTGTTCTGTTATGATTTGGGGTGTCACGGTGGAGCAGCAGGTAGTGTCTCTGTCACAGCTCCAGGGTCCTGGAGCTTGTGGGTTCGAGTCCTGCTCCAAGTGACTGTCTGTGAGGAGTGTGGTGTGTTCTCCCTGTGTCTGCATGGGTTTCCTCCAGGTGACTGTCTGTGAGGAGTGTGGTGTGTTCTCCCTGTGTCTGCATGGGTTTCCTCCAGGTGACTGTCTGTGAGGTGTGTGGTGTGTTCTCCCTGTGTCTGCATGGGTTTCCTCCGGGTGACTGTCTGTGAGGAGTGTGGTGTGTTCTCCCTGTGTCTGCATGGGTTTCCTCCAGGTGACTGTCTGTGAGCAATGTGGTGTGTTCTCCCTGTGTCTGTGTGGGTTTCCTCCGGGTGACTGTCTGTGAGCAATGTGGTGTGTTCTCCCTGTGTCTGTGTGGGTTTCCTCCGGGTGACTGTCTGTGAGGAGTGTGGCGTGTTCTCCCTGTGTCTGCATGGGTTTCCTCCGGGTGCTCCGGTTTCCTCCCACAGTCCAAAAACATACATTGGTAGGTGGATTGGAGGCTCAGAAGTGTGGTGTAGGTAGGTGTGAGTGTGTGACTGAATGTGTGTGCTGCCCTGTGAGGGTCTGGCACCCCCTCCGGGGTATATTCCTACCTTGTGCCCAATGATTCCAGGTGGGCTCTAGACCCACCGTGACCCTGAACTGGATAAGCTGTATAATGAATGAATGTTATGATTTGTTTTTCCAAGCCATTCTTTGAGAAAATGATCCTTGTTTGTGCGCTGTGCTTGGAATAAAGGTGATCTGCCCCATTGTTTTAATTTCTTTTATTTTTTAATTCTATTCCCAGAAATGTCTATCCTGCCATGGTAATCAATTGGTTAATCTGACTTTTTATTTTCTTTGATCAGTGTGCACTGATCACATCCCAGAAGAGGTTGAAAACACTAGGAAGAGGACAAGAACACTGGTCTAAACAGGAGGTGATGGCTGTGATGAAACCTCTCAAGCCTCACATAACGAAAGGAAAACTGGCCACAATGGCAGAATGTCAGCGGTGCAAGGATGCTGAGGATCCTGTGTTGAAGGACCGAAGTGCACAAAATATAAGAGACTTTGTTAGAAATAGAGGGATCACATTTTAAAAGGAAAATTCAATTTAATGAAGAATTGCTTCAAGGACATGGGCTTGATTTTTGTTGACTTAGTTCTTTAACAATCTGAGAAAAGTGTGATGTTACACCTGCAGCATGTTAATTAAAGATGTGTTTAATTATTTGTTTGTTGTTATAACTGGAGCTGCAGTTAACGCTAACACAAGCGAGATGCTCATGTCCAGAGTTTGTTGTTTACAGGGACCTGTTCTGCTTAATCACATGTGTCTTTGGAATGCACCTGTTATGTTTGTGTGTGATCAAGTACCAGTAAACCACCTCTGTCCTTATAATACAGTGAAATGCCCTTTTTTGTGTATTGTTAAATCAGTGTCCTGGTAAAGTAGGCATGACCTCACAAACCTCTTGCCATAGGCAGGAGATTTTCAGGATGTCCCCATATACAAGCATGTTGTCAGGTGGACATAGTAAGAGCTTACATTTGTGTAGAAACAAATTAAGGTGATATTTGTGTTCTGTAAAAAGAGAGAATTTTTTGGTGTTTCCAGCAGTGCTGTAGGGCAAAGGGAAAGGTGGGTGCCACTAAACCACATTTTAACTGGTTTGGCAAGGGATGTCCTCATAAGACTTAGACCTGTGTGTGTGTGTGCAGCCTATAATCTCAGTTCAAAGTTTAATCATTCTCCTGCTCCTTAGTAATATTTTTCAACAAAAATTGAGTAGTTTGAAAATGGCGAGTGAGAAGAATACATCACTGAATTCAGGAGTGTTTGAATTTTGAATTAAACGTTAAACAAAGGTGTACAAAGAAGTTTGAAAGCATTTAATACTTTCCTTAGCTCTTGAAAATGATTTTATGTCTTGTTTTTCAAAGAAAAACTGAAATACCTTATGAAAAACTAAAGAAATGGAGTGAGAGCTGTTTCCTGCTTCACTCAGATGTTCACAACTAAGCCATTTTCTATTCTTTGTCTCACAGCTAAATGGTAAACACTGATCCTGGGTCTGTGTGTGCTCAGTTTGGAGAGTATGGCTGTTGTGATTTCTTCAAACCACCAGATGTCACTGTTTTAAGCCTTTAACTCTTCTGGCCAATCAGGATGAAGCTTCAAAACAGCCTCCACCTGTCTGGGACTTGAGTGAATACTAATTGGAGTCAGCTGTGTTGTCTGGGTTCGGTTCAGTTCAGCAGATTTCCCAGCAGTCTTGTTGCTTTCTGAAAATAGGACTTAATTTTGTTGTTATTTTGGCTGTTGTCTTTAGATGAGGCTGAATTTGGGTTCTCTTGTGTAAATGCGTTTTAGAGATTTCTGTTTTATTCATCGCTTGATTGATTTACAATTTTGACACAATGAATGCTGTAAACAAGGGTTGTATGTAGATTGTAAAGTTCATTAGCTCTTTATGAATTGTTTTTAGTTTCATTGGAGATTTGTAGTTTTCTGTTATGATGAAATGTGCTGTTTTTGTTCAGTTTTATTCTGTGGAATCTGTTGGGTTCTGTTTGGAGACTTCCAGGTCTTTGTTGTTTGAAAGGGCTTTTATTTTACCCCAGGTCCATTCAGTAAGGGGCAATAACTGAATCCGTCTGAAGTTAAAAAAGAGACTTTCCATTCAATCCACTCACATCTGAGAGGGCTTGGTTCCAGTCTATGGCCAGTGGGATCCTCTTGAAGAGATTTTGAGCAAGGTCTGTGAGGTAGGTCAGAATCTTTTTTTGCTCTCTTGTGTGTTTGTCACCTCTCATATGAAGAGCCATGGTCCTGGTTTATGGAGGCCACCTGTTTGTTTGGGGCAGGATTAGGAGCTAGATGGTTGCAAGTCTTGGTTCAGGTCTGTGGAGCTAATGGGATTGTTATGGGCATGGATGTTTCTCTCGTATCTCTGTCCTGTCCTGTCCATATGTTCTAGGATCCAGTCCTGGGTTCCTGACTGACTGCATGCCGGATGCCGGAATCTGTGTCCATGGTTTGGCTTCAACCATCAGCTATAAAAGAGAGAGTTTAGTCACACCCGGGAGGAATGGTTCCTCACTCAATTGTTTATCTTTTTTGCTGTTGAAACTCGCTTCGTGTTTGAATTGTTAATTGTTGAATGTTTTTCTGAGTGTTGCCTGTCTGTCATTGTTTACATTTGTAACTAGTACCAGTTGTAGGGAGTGGCTGCCGTTTTGTTTTGGGAACTGGGGTTTGTCTCTGTTTATACACAGCAAGGGAGTAAGGTTAGCACATTGTCTTTCACAGGTTAGTTAGTGTACCTAAAAGTAGTTAGTGTGGGGTTTGTTTGTTGTTTTGGCCTGGGTCACTCCTGAAGTCACTTTCTGGTCACTAAACTGTATCAATCACATCAATACATTTCACAAAACTGTCCTAAGTTGTAGTTTTTTTTGCACTCATCACACTCCGTTATTTCATTTTTTTGTGTTGCGGTCTGCCCTAGACCAGGTCGTAACAGGATCTTTCTAGAATATTGAATTCTATTCCAGGAGACCCTGTTTCTCTGTTGTAAAAGAGGGCCAGTTTGGTCCCATTCCCACACACACACACAAAATCCAATGTTATTGGATTCTGAAGGGCTTTGTTCTGGTCTATGGCAACACTGGTATCTGTCTCAAAGATTGATTCCAACCTGTTGAACCAGCTAAACCCAGTTTTGGAGTTCAGATGCTCTCTGGTGTAAAAAAAAAAAAAAAAAAAAAGCCCAATTCCACCTCAAACCCTGTCCCATTTTTTTTCTCTCTCTCTCACACAGGTTTACAGTGTTTATCAGGACACCCTGTAACCATGGTTTTTGAGGACACACCTTTCCTGACATCCTTTTTGTGAAAGTGTATATTTTGTGGTTCTGTTGTATTCATATTATTTAATATGATATTTATACTATTTGTTTTAAGAAAACGAACAGCCTTTTAAATTGTCAAATGGTGTAACCACAAAAAATGACAAATATCTAATATTTCACACCTAGAGTTCATGCAATTGCTTGTAAAATTAGCCATTTATTTTATAATATCCCATAAGAATGTTTTATTATATTTTTTCTAAATTTAGATTTTATGGGATTTTGTGAGACCATGTGCCATTAACATCTTCTTTTACGTGTATTCTTTGACCATGGTAAAAATGGTTTAAACACCCATTATTCCAGTGTAGTAGAGTATTAAATCATAATCCATATTAACTTTTTTGTACAATATTAGTATTTTAGACAAGATACTGGTTACACCAACTGACCACAAACCTTCTACAGCAAAAGAACAAGAATAACTTGTGTTCGATTCTGATTTCAGTTCAGTTCTCATACAATTTCAGTTCGTAAAATGACAGCCATTGTTTTCAAAGAGAGTGAGTGAATGAAGGAGAGAGAGATTGTTAGTGAGAGAGTATCAGACATTGTTTTTTCATTTCTTTCATCACTAAACTGTTTTGATTAAACTTTTAAAAACTGACAACCATCAGTGTGAGTTCCTGTCATCTGATGAGATGTGAACCAATTGTTTCACATTAACATAATAATATAGAGGAAACAGCGTGTCAGAAACTTAAATCTTGAATTATTAAAGGGGTTGAGGATGCCTGTGGTACCTCTACATTTGGCTGCACATAGTCATGATCATGAGGGTTAACTATGGGTTACTGGACAATATGCTGGTCATCTTCGGAAGTGTTAATCAATAGAGGAGTAAGGTTTAAAACATCAGTACCATTTTATTCTCTATATACTGTCTTTGATACTGCTTCCAACTTTCCCTCATCTTTTGTTGTATGTGCACCTTTCCCAATATATATGTACAAAGTACATAATTATTTCCTGAAATAATTATGTATATATTATGTATATATATTGGGTTATGGAGAAACTACTTGGTTTAATGGCACATACATTGGTTTTAAACTGTTGGTTTGTATATATTGGTTTGTTGGTATATATATTGGACTCTCAGTACATACATTGGTTTGTGTGCATGTGTATATCGGTTTGTGGGCATGTATCGGTTTGTGGGCATGTATCGGTTTGTGGGCTTGTATCGGTTTGTGGGCATGCATATATCGGTTTGTGGGCATGCATATATCGGTTTGTGGGCATGCATATATCGGTTGGTGTGTATCGGTTTGTGGGTTTGTATCGGTTTGTGGGCATGTATCGGTTTGTGGGCTTGTATCGGTTTGTGGGCATGTATCGGTTGGTGTGTATCGGTGTGTGGGCATGCATATATCGGTTTGTGGGCATGTATCGGTTGGTGTGTATCGGTTTGTGGGCATGCATATATCGGTTTGTGGGCATGTATCGGTTGGTGTGTATCGGTTTGTGGGCATGTATCGGTTGGTGTGTATCGGTTTGTGGGCATGCATATATCGGTTTGTGGGCATATATCGGTTTGTGGGCGCATATACTGGTTTGTTTATATCGGTTTGTGGGCATATATATATTGGATTCTGCGCTGCATGGTAGAAATTTGCCGTTCAGTGCTGTTCAGCGAGTAGCCTGTTTTGATTGTGCTGCGCGGTTTTAATGAACCTCAGTTTGGACAAACTTCTGACATATTCCAAATAAAACCGAGTGGCCCGGTGACTGAGCTCCGCGATTATAAATACTAAATAAAGGTCATAATAAAGATAATAAAGCTCAGACTAGCCGATTGGATTATGGTCTACAACAATGTGTTTTCTACGACGCTGAACTTAGCTCGTAGATCGCAGATTCGCAGATCCAGATGTTCTTTTCGAGTTGCGCGCGATCCCTGAGCGTTCTGTTCAGCTGCGCGCGCGATCCCTGAGCGTTCTGTTCAGCTGCGCGCGCGATCCCTGAGCGTTCTGTTCAGCTGCGAGCGCGATCCCTGAGCGTTCTGTTCAGCTGCGCGCGCGATCCCTGAGCGTTCTGTTCAGCTGCGCGCGCGATCCCTGAGCGTTCTGTTCAGCTGCGCGCGCGAACCCTGAGCGTTCTGTTCAGCTGCGCGCGCGAACCCTGAGCGTTCTGTTCAGCTGCGCGCGCGATCCCTGAGCGTTCTGTTCAGCTGCGCCCGCGCGATCCCTGAGCGTTCTGTTCAGCGGCACGCGCGATCCCTGAGCGTTCTGTTCAGCGGCACGCGCGATCCCTGAGCGTTCTGTTCAGCGGCACGCGCGATCCCTGAGCGTTCTGTTCAGCGGCACGCGCGATCCCTGAGCGTTCTGTTCAGCGGCACGCGCGATCCCTGAGCGTTCTGTTCAGAGGCACGCGCGATCCCTGAGCGTTCTGTTCAGAGGCACGCGCGATCCCTGAGCGTTCTGTTCAGCTGCGAGCGATCTCTGAGCGGTCTGTTCAGCCCCGTGCGCAATCTCTGAGTGTTCTGTTCAGCCCCGTGCGCAATCTCTGAGTGTTCTGTTCAGCCCCGTGCGCAATCTCTGAGTGTTCTGTTCAGCTGCGCGCAATCTAAGTGTTCTGTTCAGCCACGGACGCGATCTCTGAGTGTTCTGTTCAACCGTGCGCGCGATCTCTGAGTGTTCTGTTCAGCCGCGCGCGCGATCTCAGTGTTCTGTTCAGCTGCGCGCGCGATCTCTGGGTGTTCTGTTCAGCTGCGCGCGCGATCTCTGAGTGTTCTGTTCAGCTGCGCGCGCGATCTCTGAGTGTTCTGTTCAGCTGCGAGCGATCTCTGAGTGTTCTGCTCAGCTGCGCGTGCGATCTCTGAGTGTTCTGCTCAGCTGCGCGTGCGATCTCTGAGTGTTCTGCTCAGCTGCGCGTGCGATCTCTGAGTTTTCTGTTCAGCCGCGCGCGCGATCTCTGAGTGTTCTGTTCAGCTGCGAGCGATCTCTGAGTTTTCTGTTCAGCTGCGCGCGATCTCTGAGTGTTCTGTTCAGCCGGGGGCGCGATCTCTGAGTGTTCTGCTCAGCTGCGCGTGCGATCTCTGAGTGTTCTGTTCAGCTGTGCGGGATCTCTGAGTGTTTTGTTCAGCCGCGGGCGCGATCTCTGAGTGTTCTGTTCCACTGCGAGCGATCTCTGTGTGTTCTGTTCAGCTGCGTGTGCGATGTCTGAGTGTTCTGTTCAGCTGCGTGCGATCTCTGAGTGTTCTGTTCAGCTGCGAGCGATCTCTGAGTGTTCTGCTCAGATGCGCGTGCGATCTCTGAGTGTTCTGTTCAGCTGCGTGCGATCTCTGAGTGTTCTGTTCAACTGCGAGCGATCTCTGAGTGTTCTGTTCAGCTGCGTGCGATCTCTGAGTGTTCTGTTCAACTGCGAGCGATCTCTGAGTGTTCTGTTCAGCTGGGCGGGCGATCTCTGAGCGTTCTGTTCAGCGGCACGCGCGATCTCTGAGCGTTCTGTTCAGCGGCATGCGCTATCTGAGTGTTCTGTTCAGCTGCGAGCGAGATCTCTGAGTGTTCTGTTCAGCTGCGAGCGAGATCTCTGAGTGTTCTGTTCAGCTGCGAGCGAGATCTCTGAGTGTTCTGTTCAGCTGCGTGCGATCTCTGAGTGTTCTGCTCAGCTGCGCGCGCGATCTCTGAGTGTTCTGTTCAGCGGCATGCGCTATCTGAGTGTTCTGTTCAGCTGCGTGCGATCTCTGAGTGTTCTGCTCAGCTGCGCGCGAGATCTCTGAGTGTTCTTTTCAGCTGCGAGCGATGTCTGAGTGTTCTGTTCAGCTGCGAGCGAGATCTCTGAGTGTTCTGTTCAGCTGCGTGCGATCTCTGAGTGTTCTGTTCAGCTGCGCGCGCGATCTCTGGGTGTTCTGTTCAGCTGCGAGCGATGTCTGAGTGTTCTGTTCAGCTGCGCACGCGATCTCTGAGTGTTCTGTTCAGCCGGGGGCGCGATCTCTGAGTGTTTTGTTCAGCCGGGGGCGCGATCTCTGAGTGTTTTGTTCAGCCGCTGGCGCGATCTCTGAGTGTTCTGCTCAGCTGCGCGTGCGATCTCTGAGTGTTCTGTTCAGCTGCGTGCGATCTCTGAGTGTTCTGTTCAACTGCGAGCGATCTCTGAGTGTTCTGTTCAGCTGCGCGGGCGATCTCTGAGTGTTCTGTTCAGCTGCGCGGGCGATCTCTGAGTGTTCTGTTCAGCTGCGCGGGCGATCTCTGAGTGTTCTGTTCAGCTGCGCGCGCGATCTCTGAGTGTTTTGTTCAGCTGCTGGCGCGATCTCTGAGTGTTCTGTTCAGCTGCGCGCGCGATCTCTGAGTGTTCTGTTCAGCTGCGAGCGATCTCTGGGTGTTCTGTTCAGCCGCGTGCGCGATCTCTGAGTGTTCTGTTCAGCTGCGAGCGATCTCTGAGTTTTCTGTTCAGCTGCGCGCGATCTCTGAGTGTTCTGTTCAGCCGGGGGCGCGATCTCTGAGTGTTCTGCTCAGCTGCGCGTGCGATCTCTGAGTGTTCTGTTCAGCTGTGCGGGATCTCTGAGTGTTTTGTTCAGCCGCGGGCGCGATCTCTGAGTGTTCTGTTCCACTGCGAGCGATCTCTGTGTGTTCTGTTCAGCTGCGTGTGCGATGTCTGAGTGTTCTGTTCAGCTGCGTGCGATCTCTGAGTGTTCTGTTCAGCTGCGAGCGATCTCTGAGTGTTCTGTTCAGCTGCGCGGGCGATCTCTGAGCGTTCTGTTCAGCGGCACGCGCGATCTCTGAGTGTTCTGTTCAGCGGCATGCGCTATCTGAGTGTTATGTTCAGCTGCGTGTGATCTCTGAGCGTTCTTTTCAGCTGCGCACGATCTCTGATAGTTCTTTTCAGCTGCACGCGCGATCTCTGAGTGTTCTGTTCAGCGGCATGCGCTATCTGAGTGTTCTGTTCAGCTGCGAGCGATCTCTGAGTGCTCTGCTCAGCTGCGAGCGATGTCTGAGTGTTCTGTTCAGCTGCGAGCGAGATCTCTGAGTGTTCTGTTCAGCTGCGAGCGAGATCTCTGAGTGTTCTGTTCAGCTGCGTGCGATCTCTGAGTGTTCTGTTCAGCTGCGAGCGATCTCTGAGTGTTCTGCTCAGCTGCGCGTGCGATCTCTGAGTGTTCTGCTCAGCTGCGCGTGCGATCTCTGAGTGTTCTGCTCAGCTGCGCGTGCGATCTCTGAGTTTTCTGTTCAGCCGCGTGCGCGATCTCTGAGTGTTCTGTTCAGCTGCGAGCGATCTCTGAGTTTTCTGTTCAGCTGCGCGCGATCTCTGAGTGTTCTGTTCAGCCGGGGGCGCGATCTCTGAGTGTTCTGCTCAGCTGCGCGTGCGATCTCTGAGTGTTCTGTTCAGCTGTGCGGGATCTCTGAGTGTTTTGTTCAGCCGCGGGCGCGATCTCTGAGTGTTCTGTTCCACTGCGAGCGATCTCTGTGTGTTCTGTTCAGCTGCGTGTGCGATGTCTGAGTGTTCTGTTCAGCTGCGTGCGATCTCTGAGTGTTCTGTTCAGCTGCGAGCGATCTCTGAGTGTTCTGCTCAGCTGCGCGTGCGATCTCTGAGTGTTCTGTTCAGCTGCGTGCGATCTCTGAGTGTTCTGTTCAACTGCGAGCGATCTCTGAGTGTTCTGTTCAGCTGCGCGGGCGATCTCTGAGCGTTCTGTTCAGCGGCACGCGCGATCTCTGAGCGTTCTGTTCAGCGGCATGCGCTATCTGAGTGTTCTGTTCAGCTGCGTGCGATCTCTGAGTGTTCTGTTCAGCTGCGTGTGATCTCTGAGCGTTCTTTTCAGCTGCGCACGATCTCTGATAGTTCTTTTCAGCTGCACGCGCGATCTCTGAGTGTTCTGTTCAGCGGCATGCGCTATCTGAGTGTTCTGTTCAGCTGCGAGCGATCTCTGAGTGTTCTGTTCAGCTGCGAGCGAGATCTCTGAGTGTTCTGTTCAGCTGCGAGCGAGATCTCTGAGTGTTCTGTTCAGCTGCGAGCGAGATCTCTGAGTGTTCTGTTCAGCTGCGTGCGATCTCTGAGTGTTCTGTTCAGCTGCGTGCGATCTCTGAGTGTTCTGCTCAGCTGCGCGCGAGATCTCTGAGTGTTCTTTTCAGCTGCACGCGCGATCTCTGAGTGTTCTTTTCAGCGGCATGCGCTATCTGAGTGTTCTGTTCAGCTGCGTGCGATCTCTGAGTTTTCTGTTCAGCTGCGTGCGATGTCTGAGTGTTCTGTTCAGCTGCGAGCGAGATCTCTGAGTGTTCTGTTCAGCTGCGAGCGAGATCTCTGAGTGTTCTGTTCAGCTGCGTGCGATCTCTGAGTGTTCTGTTCAGCTGCGCGCGCGATCTCTGGGTGTTCTGTTCAGCTGCGCGCGCGATCTCTGGGTGTTCTGTTCAGCTGCGAGCGATGTCTGAGTGTTTTGTTCAGCTGCGTGCGATCTCTAAGTGTTCTGTTCAGCTGCGCACGCGATCTCTGAGTGTTCTGTTCAGCCGGGGGCGCGATCTCTGAGTGTTTTGTTCAGCCGGGGGCGCGATCTCTGAGTGTTTTGTTCAGCCGCTGGCGCGATCTCTGAGTGTTCTGCTCAGCTGCGCGTGCGATCTCTGAGTGTTCTGTTCAGCTGCGTGCGATCTCTGAGTGTTCTGTTCAACTGCGAGCGATCTCTGAGTGTTCTGTTCAGCTGCGCGGGCGATCTCTGAGTGTTCTGTTCAGCTGCGCGCGCGATCTCTGAGTGTTTTGTTCAGCTGCTGGCGCGATCTCTGAGTATTCTGTTCAGCTGCGCGCGCGATCTCTGAGTGTTCTGTTCAGCCGCGTGCGCGATCTCTGAGTGTTCTGTTCAGCTGCGAGCGATCTCTGAGTTTTCTGTTCAGCTGCGCGCGATCTCTGAGTGTTCTGTTCAGCCGGGGGCGCGATCTCTGAGTGTTCTGCTCAGCTGCGCGTGCGATCTCTGAGTGTTCTGTTCAGCTGTGCGGGATCTCTGAGTGTTTTGTTCAGCCGCGGGCGCGATCTCTGAGTGTTCTGTTCCACTGCGAGCGATCTCTGTGTGTTCTGTTCAGCTGCGTGTGCGATGTCTGAGTGTTCTGTTCAGCTGCGTGCGATCTCTGAGTGTTCTGTTCAGCTGCGAGCGATCTCTGAGTGTTCTGCTCAGCTGCGCGTGCGATCTCTGAGTGTTCTGTTCAGCTGCGTGCGATCTCTGAGTGTTCTGTTCAACTGCGAGCGATCTCTGAGTGTTCTGTTCAGCTGCGCGGGCGATCTCTGAGTGTTCTGTTCAGCTGCGCGCGCGATCTCTGAGTGTTTTGTTCAGCTGCTGGCGCGATCTCTGAGTATTCTGTTCAGCTGCGCGCGCGATCTCTGAGTGTTCTGTTCAGCCGCGTGCGCGATCTCTGAGTGTTCTGTTCAGCTGCGAGCGATCTCTGAGTTTTCTGTTCAGCTGCGCGCGATCTCTGAGTGTTCTGTTCAGCCGGGGGCGCGATCTCTGAGTGTTCTGCTCAGCTGCGCGTGCGATCTCTGAGTGTTCTGTTCAGCTGTGCGGGATCTCTGAGTGTTTTGTTCAGCCGCGGGCGCGATCTCTGAGTGTTCTGTTCCACTGCGAGCGATCTCTGTGTGTTCTGTTCAGCTGCGTGTGCGATGTCTGAGTGTTCTGTTCAGCTGCGTGCGATCTCTGAGTGTTCTGTTCAGCTGCGAGCGATCTCTGAGTGTTCTGCTCAGCTGCGCGTGCGATCTCTGAGTGTTCTGTTCAGCTGCGTGCGATCTCTGAGTGTTCTGTTCAACTGCGAGCGATCTCTGAGTGTTCTGTTCAGCTGCGCGGGCGATCTCTGAGCGTTCTGTTCAGCGGCACGCGCGATCTCTGAGTGTTCTGTTCAGCGGCATGCGCTATCTGAGTGTTCTGTTCAGCTGCGTGCGATCTCTGAGTGTTCTGTTCAGCTGCGTGTGATCTCTGAGCGTTCTTTTCAGCTGCGCACGATCTCTGATAGTTCTTTTCAGCTGCACGCGCGATCTCTGAGTGTTCTGTTCAGCGGCATGCGCTATCTGAGTGTTCTGTTCAGCTGCGAGCGATGTCTGAGTGTTCTGCTCAGCTGCGAGCGATGTCTGAGTGTTCTGTTCAGCTGCGAGCGAGATCTCTGAGTGTTCTGTTCAGCTGCGAGCGAGATCTCTGAGTGTTCTGCTCAGCTGCGCGCGAGATCTCTGAGTGTTCTTTTCAGCTGCGAGCGATGTCTGAGTGTTCTGTTCAGCTGCGAGCGAGATCTCTGAGTGTTCTGTTCAGCTGCGTGCGATCTCTGAGTGTTCTGTTCAGCTGCGCGCGCGATCTCTGGGTGTTCTGTTCAGCTGCGCGCGCGATCTCTGGGTGTTCTGTTCAGCTGCGAGCGATGTCTGAGTGTTTTGTTCAGCTGCGTGCGATCTCTGAGTGTTCTGTTCAGCTGCGCACGCGATCTCTGAGTGTTCTGTTCAGCCGGGGGCGCGATCTCTGAGTGTTTTGTTCAGCCGGGGGCGCGATCTCTGAGTGTTTTGTTCAGCTGCGGATGTTCTCTGAGTGTTCTGTTCAGTTGCGCGCGATCTCTGAGTGTTCTATTCAGCTGCGGACGATCTCTGAGTGTTCTATTCAGCTGCGGACGATCTCTGAGTGTTCTATTCAGCTGCGGACGATCTCTGAGTGTTCTCTTCAGCTGCGCGCGATCTGAGTGTTCCGTTCAGCCACGGGCGCGATCACTGAGTGTTCTATTCAGCCGCGCGCACGATCTCTGAGTGTTCTGTTCTGCCGCGCGTGCGATCTCTGAGTGTTCTGTTCAGCTGCGCGCGATCTCTGAGTGTTCTATTCAGCTGCGGACGATCTCTGAGTGTTCTATTCAGCTGCGGACGATCTCTGAGTGTTCTATTCAGCTGCGGACGATCTCTGAGTGTTCTCTTCAGCTGCGCGCGATCTGAGTGTTCTGTTCAGCCACGGGCGCGATCTCTGAGTGTTCTATTCAGCCGCGCGCACGATCTCTGAGTGTTCTGTTCTACAGCTCGCGCGATCTCTGAGTGTTCTGTTCAGCTGCGCGCGATCTCTGTGTGTTCTGTTCTACAGCTCGCGCGATCTCTGAGTGTTCTGTTCACCTGCGTGCGATCTCTGAGAGTTCTGTTCACCTGCGTGCGATCTCTGAGTGTTCTGTTCACCTGCGCGTGCGATCTCTGAGTGTTCTGTTCACCTGCGCGTGCGATCTCTGAGTGTTCTGTTCACCTGCGCGCGATCTCTGAGTGTTCTGTTCAGCTGCGCGCGCGATCTCTGAGTGTTCTGTTCACCTGCGTGCGATCTCTGAATGTTCTGTTCACCTGCGCATGCGATCTCTGAGTGTTCTGTTCACCTGCGTGCAATCTCTGAGAGTTCTGTTCACCTGCGTGCGATCTCTGAGTGTTCTGTTCACCTCCGTGCGATCTCTGAGTGTTCTGTTCACCTGCGTGCGATCTCTGAGTGTTCTGTTCAGCTGCGCGCGCGATCTCTGAGTGTTCTGTTCACCTGCGTGCGATCTCTGAATGTTCTGTTCACCTGCGCGTGCGATCTCTGAGTGTTCTGTTCACCTGCGTGCGATCTCTGAGTGTTCTGTTCACCTGCGTGCGATCTCTAAGAGTTCTGTTCACCTGCGTGCGATCTCTGAGTGTTCTGTTCACCTGCGCGTGCGATCTCTGAGTGTTCTGTTCACCTGCGCGCGATCTCTGAGTGTTTTATTCAGCTGCGCGCGATCTCTGAGTGTTCTGTTCAGCTGCGTGCGATCTCTGAGTGTTCTGCTCAGCTGCGCGCGAGATCTCTGAGTGTTCTTTTCAGCTGCACGCGCGATCTCTGAGTGTTCTTTTCAGCGGCATGCGCTATCTGAGTGTTCTGTTCAGCTGCGTGCGATCTCTGAGTTTTCTGTTCAGCTGCGTGCGATGTCTGAGTGTTCTGTTCAGCTGCGAGCGAGATCTCTGAGTGTTCTGTTCAGCTGCGAGCGAGATCTCTGAGTGTTCTGTTCAGCTGCGAGCGATCTCTGAGTGTTCTGTTTAGCCGCGGGCGCGATCTCTGTGTGTTCTGTTCAGCTGCGCGCGGGATCCCTGAGTGTTCTGTTCAGCCGGGGGCGCGATCTCTGAGTGTTCTGTTCAGCTGCGAGCGATCTCTGAGTGTTCTGTTCAGCTGCGTGCGCGATCTCTGAGTGTTCTGTTCTGCTGCGCGCGATCTCTGAGTGTTCTGTTCAGCTGCGGACGATCTCTGAGTGTTCTGGTCTGCTGCGCGTGCGCAATCTCTGAGTGTTCTGTTCAGCCGCGTGCGATCTCTGAGTGTTCTGTTCAGCTGCGCACGCGATCTCTGAGTGTTCTGTTCTGCTGCGCGTGCGGTCTCTGGGTGTTCTGTTCAGCCGCGTGCGCAATCTCTGAGTGTTCTATTCAGCCACGCGCGATCTCTGAGTGTTCTGTTCAGCCGCGTGCGATCTCTGAGTGTTCTGTTCAGCTGCGCGCACGATCTCTGAGTGTTCTGTTCAGCTGCGCGCACGATCTCTGAGTGTTCTGTTCAGCTGCGCGCGATCTCTGAGTGTTCTATTCAGCTGCGGACGATCTCTGAGTGTTCTCTTCAGCTGCGCGCGATCTGAGTGTTCTGTTCAGCCACGGGCGCGATCTCTGAGTGTTCTATTCAGCCGCGCGCACGATCTCTGAGTGTTCTGTTCTACAGCTCGCGCGATCTCTGAGTGTTCTGTTCAGCTGCGCGCGATCTCTGTGTGTTCTGTTCTACAGCTCGCGCGATCTCTGAGTGTTCTGTTCACCTGCGTGCGATCTCTGAGAGTTCTGTTCACCTGCGTGCGATCTCTGAGTGTTCTGTTCACCTGCGCGTGCGATCTCTGAGTGTTCTGTTCACCTGCGCGCGATCTCTGAGTGTTCTGTTCAGCTGCGCGTGATCTCTGAGTGTTCTGTTCAGCTGCGTGCGATCTCTGAGTGTTCTGCTCAGCTGCGCGCGAGATCTCTGAGTGTTCTTTTCAGCTGCGAGCGATGTCCGAGTGTTCTGTTCAGCTGCGAGCGAGATCTCTGAGTGTTCTGTTCAGCTGCGAGCGAGATCTCTGAGTGTTCTGTTCAGCTGCGTGCGATCTCTGAGTGTTCTGTTCAGCTGCGCGCGCGATCTCTGGGTGTTCTGTTCAGCTGCGCGCGCGATCTCTGGGTGTTCTGTTCAGCTGCGAGCGATGTCTGAGTGTTTTGTTCAGCTGCGTGCGATCTCTGAGTGTTCTGTTCAGCTGCGCACGCGATCTCTGAGTGTTCTGTTCAGCCGGGGGCGCGATCTCTGAGTGTTTTGTTCAGCCGGGGGCGCGATCTCTGAGTGTTTTGTTCAGCTGCGGATGTTCTCTGAGTGTTCTGTTCAGTTGCGCGCGATCTCTGAGTGTTCTATTCAGCTGCGGACGATCTCTGAGTGTTCTATTCAGCTGCGGACGATCTCTGAGTGTTCTATTCAGCTGCGGACGATCTCTGAGTGTTCTCTTCAGCTGCGCGCGATCTGAGTGTTCTGTTCAGCCACGGGCGCGATCTCTGAGTGTTCTATTCAGCCGCGCGCACGATCTCTGAGTGTTCTGTTCTGCCGCGCGTGCGATCTCTGAGTGTTCTGTTCAGCTGCGCGCGATCTCTGAGTGTTCTATTCAGCTGCGGACGATCTCTGAGTGTTCTATTCAGCTGCGGACGATCTCTGAGTGTTCTATTCAGCTGCGGACGATCTCTGAGTGTTCTGTTCACCTGCGTGCGATCTCTGAGTGTTCTGTTCACCTCCGTGCGATCTCTGAGTGTTCTGTTCACCTGCGTGCGATCTCTGAGTGTTCTGTTCAGCTGCGCGCGCGATCTCTGAGTGTTCTGTTCACCTGCGTGCGATCTCTGAGTGTTCTGTTCACCTGCGTGCAATCTCTGAGAGTTCTGTTCACCTGCGTGCGATCTCTGAGTGTTCTGTTCACCTGCGCGTGCGATCTCTGAGTGTTCTGTTCACCTGCGTGCGATCTCTAAGAGTTCTGTTCACCTGCGTGCGATCTCTGAGTGTTCTGTTCACCTGCGCGTGCGATCTCTGAGTGTTCTGTTCACCTGCGCGTGATCTCTGAGTGTTCTGTTCAGCTGCGCGCGATCTCTGAGTGTTCTGTTCAGCTGCGCGCGATCTCTGAGTGTTCTGTTCAGCTGCGCGCGCGATCTCTGAGTGTTCTGTTCACCTGCGCGTGCGATCTCTGAGTGTTCTGTTCACCTGCGCGCGATCTCTGAGTGTTCTGTTCAGCCGCGGGCGCGATCTCTGAGTGTTTTGTTCAGCTGCGCGCGCAATCTCTGAGTGTTCTGGTCTGCTGCGCGCGATCTCTGAGTGTTCTGTTCAGCTGCGAGCGATCTCTGAGTGTTCTGTTTAGCCGCGGGCGCGATCTCTGAGTGTTCTGTTCAGCTGCGCACGATCCCTGAGTGTTCTGTTCAGCCGCGGGCGCGATGTCTGAGTGTTCTGTTCAGCTGCGCGTGCGATCTCTGAGTGTTCTGTTCAGCTGCGAGCGATCTGAGTGTTCTGTTCAGCTGCGTGCATGATCTCTGAGTGTTCTGTTCAGCTGCGCACGATCCCTGAGTGTTCTGTTCAGCCGCGGGCGCGATCTCTGAGTGTTCTGTTCAGCTGCGTGCATGATCTCTGAGTGTTCTGTTCAGCTGCGCACGATCTCTGAGTGTTCTGTTCTGCTGCGCGTGCGATCTCTGTGTGTTCTGATCTTCTGCGCGCGCGATCTCTGTGTGTTCTGTTCTGCTGCGCGTGCGATCTCTGTGTGTTCTGTTCAGCTGCGCGCGCGATGTCTGAGTGTTCTGTTCTGCTGCGCATGCGATCTCTGTGTGTTCTGTTCAGCTGCGCGTGCGATCTCTGAGTGTTATGTTCAGCTGCGCGCGCGATCTCTGGGTGTTCTGTTCAACTGCGAGAGATCTCTGTGTGTTCTGTTCAGCTGCGCGTGCGATCTCTGGGTGTTCTGTTCAGCTGCGTGCGATCTCTGGGTGTTCTGTTCAGCTGCGCGCGATCTCTGGGTGTTCTGTTCAACTGCGAGAGATCTCTGTGTGTTCTGTTCAGCTGCGCGTGCGATCTCTGAGTGTTCTGTTCAGCTGCGAGCGATCTCTGAGTTTTCTGTTCAGCTGCGAGCGATCTCTGAGTGTTCTGTTCAGCCGCGTGCGATCTCTGAGTGTTCTGTTCAGCTGCGCGCACGATCTCTGAGTGTTCTGTTCAGCTGCGCGCGATCTCTGAGTGTTCTATTCAGCTGCGGACGATCTCTGAGTGTTCTCTTCAGCTGCGCGCGATCTGAGTGTTCTGTTCAGCCACGGGCGCGATCTCTGAGTGTTCTATTCAGCCGCGCGCACGATCTCTGAGTGTTCTGTTCTACAGCTCGCGCGATCTCTGAGTGTTCTGTTCAGCTGCGCGCGATCTCTGTGTGTTCTGTTCTACAGCTCGCGCGATCTCTGAGTGTTCTGTTCACCTGCGTGCGATCTCTGAGAGTTCTGTTCACCTGCGTGCGATCTCTGAGTGTTCTGTTCACCTGCGCGTGCGATCTCTGAGTGTTCTGTTCACCTGCGCGCGATCTCTGAGTGTTCTGTTCAGCTGCGCGTGATCTCTGAGTGTTCTGTTCAGCTGCGCGCGCGATCTCTGAGTGTTCTGTTCACCTGCGTGCGATCTCTGAGTGTTCTGTTCACCTGCGTGCAATCTCTGAGAGTTCTGTTCACCTGCGTGCGATCTCTGAGTGTTCTGTTCACCTGCGCGTGCGATCTCTGAGTGTTCTGTTCACCTGCGTGCGATCTCTAAGAGTTCTGTTCACCTGCGTGCGATCTCTGAGTGTTCTGTTCACCTGCGCGTGCGATCTCTGAGTGTTCTGTTCACCTGCGCGTGATCTCTGAGTGTTCTGTTCAGCTGCGCGCGATCTCTGAGTGTTCTGTTCAGCTGCGCGCGATCTCTGAGTGTTCTGTTCAGCTGCGCGCGCGATCTCTGAGTGTTCTGTTCACCTGCGCGTGCGATCTCTGAGTGTTCTGTTCACCTGCGCGCGATCTCTGAGTGTTCTGTTCAGCCGCGGGCGCGATCTCTGAGTGTTTTGTTCAGCTGCGCGCGCAATCTCTGAGTGTTCTGGTCTGCTGCGCGCGATCTCTGAGTGTTCTGTTCAGCTGCGAGCGATCTCTGAGTGTTCTGTTTAGCCGCGGGCGCGATCTCTGAGTGTTCTGTTCAGCTGCGCACGATCTCTGAGTGTTCTGTTCAGCTGCGCGTGCGATCTCTGAGTGTTCTGTTCAGCTGCGAGCGATCTGAGTGTTCTGTTCAGCTGCGTGCATGATCTCTGAGTGTTCTGTTCAGCTGCGCACGATCCCTGAGTGTTCTGTTCAGCCGCGGGCGCGATCTCTGAGTGTTCTGTTCAGCTGCGTGCATGATCTCTGAGTGTTCTGTTCAGCTGCGCACGATCTCTGAGTGTTCTGTTCAGCTGCACGCGCGATCTCTGAGTGTTCTGTTCTGCTGCGCGTGCGATCTCTGTGTGTTCTGATCTTCTGCGCGCGCGATCTCTGTGTGTTCTGTTCTGCTGCGCGTGCGATCTCTGTGTGTTCTGTTCAGCTGCGCGCGCGATGTCTGAGTGTTCTGTTCTGCTGCGCATGCGATCTCTGTGTGTTCTGTTCAGCTGCGCGTGCGATCTCTGAGTGTTATGTTCAGCTGCGCGCGCGATCTCTGGGTGTTCTGTTCAACTGCGAGAGATCTCTGTGTGTTCTGTTCAGCTGCGCGTGCGATCTCTGGGTGTTCTGTTCAGCTGCGTGCGATCTCTGGGTGTTCTGTTCAGCTGCGCGCGATCTCTGGGTGTTCTGTTCAACTGCGAGAGATCTCTGTGTGTTCTGTTCAGCTGCGCGTGCGATCTCTGAGTGTTCTGTTCAGCTGCGAGCGATCTCTGAGTTTTCTGTTCAGCTGCGAGCGATCTCTGAGTGTCCTGTTCAGCCACGCGCGCGATCTCTGAGTGTTCTGTTCAGCCGCGCACGATCTCTGAGTGTTCTGTTCTGCTGCGAGCGATCTCTGAGTGTTCTGTTCAGCTGCGCGCGATCTCTGAGTGTTCTGTTCAGCTGCGAGCGATCTCTGAGTGTTCTGTTCAGCTGCGAGCGATCTCTGAGTGCTCTCCTCAGCTGCGCGCGATCTGAGTGTTCTGTTCAGCCACGGGCGCGATCTCTGAATGTTCTGTTCAGCTGCAGACGATCTCTGAGTGTTCTCTTCAGCTGCGCGCGATCTGAGTGTTCTGTTCAGCCGCGCGCGATCTCTGAGTGATCTGTTCAGCTGCGCGCGATCTCTGAGTGTTCTGTTCAGCCACGGGCGCGATCTCTGAGTGTTCTGTTTTACGGCACGCGCGATCTCTGGGTGTTCTGTTCACCTGCGTGCGCGATCTCTGAGTGTTCTGTTCAGCTGCGCGCCATCTCTGAGTGTTCTGTTCAGCGGCTTCCGCGATCTGAGTGTTCTGTTCAGCTGCGTGTGATCTCAGAGTGTTCTGTTCAGCGGCTCCCGCGATCTGAGTGTTCTGTTCAGCTGCGCGCGCGATCTCTGAGTGTTCTGTTCACCTGCGTGCGCGATCGCTGGGTGTTCTGTTCACCTGCGTGCGCGATCTCTGAGTGTTCTGTTCACCTGTGTGAGCGATCTCTGGGTGTTCTGTTCACCTGCGTGCGAGATCTCTGAGTGTTCTGTTCACCTGCGTGCGCGATCTCTGAGTGTTCTGTTCAGATGCGCGCGATCTCTGAGTGTTCTGTTCAGCTGCGCGCGATCTCTGAGTGTTCTGTTCAGCTGCGCGCGATCTCTGAGTGTTCTGTTCAGCTGCGTGCGATCTCTGAGTGTTCTGTTCAGCTGCGTGCGATCTCTGAGTGTTATGTTCAGCTGCGCGCGCGATCTCTGGGTGTTCTGTTCAGCTGCGTGCGATCTCTGGGTGTTCTGTTCAGCTGCGCGTGCGATCTCTGAGTGTTCTGTTCAGCTGCGCGAGATGTCTGAGTTTTCTGTTCAGCCGCGCGCGATCTGAGTGTTCTGTTCAGCCGCGGGCGCGATCTCTGAGTGTTCTGTTCAGCCCCGTGCGCAATCTCTGTGTGTTCTGTTCTGCTGCGCGTGCGATCTCTGTGTGTTCTGTTCAGCTGCGCGCGCGATCTCTGAGTGTTCTGTTCAGCTGCGCGTGCGATCTCTGAGTGTTCTGTTCAGCTGCGCGTGCGATCTCTGAGTGTTCTGTTCAGCTGCGCACGATCTCTGAGTGTTCTGTTCTGCTGCGCGCGATCTCTGAGTGTTCTGTTCAGCTTCGCGCACGATCTCTGAGTGTTCGGTTCAGCTGCGCACGTGATCACTGAGTGTTCTGTTCAGCTGCGCACGTGATCTCTGAGTGTTCTGTTCAGCTGCGTGCGATCTCTGAGGGTTCTGTTCTGCTGCGTGTGCAATGTCTGAGTGTTCTGTTCTGCTGCGTGTGCGATGTCTGAGTGTTCTGTTCTGCTGCGTGTGCAATGTCTGAGTGTTCTGTTCTGCTGCGTGTGCGATGTCTGAGTGTTCTGTTCAGCCGCGTGTGCGATCTCTGGGTGTTCTGTTCAGCTGCGTGCGATCTCTGGGTGTTCTGTTCAGCTGCGTGCGATCTCTGGGTGTTCTGTTCAGCTGCGTGTGATGTCTGAGCGGTCTGTTCAGCTGCGTGTGCGATCTCTGAGTGTTCTGTTCAGCTGCGTGCGATCTCTGAGCGGTCTGTTCAGCTGCATGCGACGTCTGAGCGTTCTGTTCAGCTGCGTGCGACCTCTGAGCGTTCTGTTCAGGTGCGTTTGATCTGAGTGTTCTGTTCAGCTGCAAGCCCAATCTCTGAGTGTTCTTTTCAGCTGCACGCGCGATCTGAGTGTTCTGTTCTGCTGCGTGTGCGATGTCTGAGTGTTCTGTTCAGCTGGGTGCGCGATCTCTGAGTGTTCTTTTCTTACTGCGCGAGCCATCTCTGAGTGTTCTGTTCAGCTGCACGCGCGATCTTTGAGTGTTCTGTTCAGCTACGCGCGATCTCTGAGTGTTTTTTTCGAGCTGCGTGTGCGATCTCTGAGTGTTCTTTTCGTGCTGCTCGCGGCATCTGAGTGTTATTTTCGAGCTGCGCGCGCCATCTCTGAGTGTTCTGTTCAGCTGCGCGCGCCATCTCTGAGTTTTCTGTTCAGCTGCGCGCGCAATCTCTGAGTGTTCTGTTCAGCTGCGCACGCGATCTCTGAGTGTTCTGTCAGCAGGAGCTGTAGCCGAGATGTTACTGTGCTGTACCCTTTTTTCCCGTCACAGTAATACCGGATGTATGTCACAGCGGCTACTGTGCCGGTACACCCAGCAGCACAGCGGCTACTGCCTGTACACACAGCAGAACAGCGGCTACTGTGCCGGTACACCCACCAGAACAGCGGCTACTCTGCCGGTACACACAGCAGAACAGCGGCTACTGTGCCGGTACACCCACCAGAACAGCGGCTACTGTGCCGGTACACAAAGCCGAACAGCGGGTAATTAAATTAAATGTTGGATGTGTTTGTGTGTTAAAGTGTTGTGATTTTTATTGTACATGGCGTGACCAATTACCACGAACATCATCCATGGTCCAAATTATCCAATGTTCAACACTTTATATTCCTGTAGTCATGAAAAGTGCATTTTCTATAAAAAAAATCTACTAGGTAACATTTTTCTATTTTAATTGTTTTAATTACATTTTAGAATACACAGATAATATTATGACCACAATATTTCTGTCCATTCTCTCAACTTCACTGACCATACAGCAGCCCTTTGTTCTACAGTTACAGACTGCAGTCCATATGATGCTTTGGAAACTTTTTTGACCCCTTTCATCCTTCAATGGGCAGATCCCTACCAGGTGTTGTTGCAATAGTACAGAGCCTGTAGTAGCAACGTCACAGTGTTTTTGAAGGTGCAATTTAAGAAAAAATCCCTAATGTTGCTTTAATTTAATTACCATTAATGGTATATTTCCTCCTTATCCATATCAATCCTCCACATATATAGTGATTTAAATGTTGCATGAGGCGGGTTGTGTATTTTCTTTTGAATGTTTCCCACACGGAGTTTACTGTGCACCACCTTTCCAAATCAGAGACGCCACTCGTGATCATGTAAGGTAAGTTAGGCCGTGTCCACATGTACTGTTAGGCAATGTTATTTTTACTTTTTGTTTCAGTAATTAGCTATACTGACTATGTTTATCGGGAAAACAGGCAAAAGTACAGAATTTGCGTCAGTGACAGAACTCAAAGAAAAAGCAAACGATTCACAATGTCCATACTGCACGAAGACGACGGCATGCTCAGATCGACATCTCTCTTCCAAACATTTGAAATTTGCCATATATTACACACATAATAATGAAGGTAAGCATTTGCTATTGTATACTTTGCTATGAGAGTTCAGAGATAATCACCACAAATGTAAATAAAAGGTTTTGTATCGTTGTGTAAATCTCATTAGCTATTGTGTTATTACATTAAGGTTACATTTAAGTTTGTGTTGTCCTTTATGGATGAACTAAACACTCCATACACGCATTTTTACGTGTCAGCAGCATGTCAACTTTCAGGTATATTCAGTATAACTATTTTATTATTAATTATTAAATATGAATTATCGCATTGATAAATATAAGACCATAGCTCTACTATTGTATCAATGAATCATTATTTAATGATAGAACAAGCATTATTTTCAGATTTTATAAAAATTCTAAACGAATGCTAGTTAATGCTAGTTCTTGTTTCATGTATTATACTTAATGATTAATTGTTACATTACCTAACCATTTAGTATGGCTTATTAAGTATTGTAAATTAATGTACCCTTATTGTAAATTGTTCATGAGATTTTTAGTAACACAAAAAATAATAAAATTTGTTATAAGTAATCTACAGAGTTCAACTGTCCACATTATATGGAGGGTTAAATTATATAGGATAACGCTGGGGTTCCAAAACAAACTTTGTAATGTTACACGGAAAATCAGTGCTACCTTGATGAATAACAGTGACGTACTCAAAACCAGAGGCAGTAGGGGGAAAATGTTCAAAACATATCACCTAAGAAGATTCATAGCACATATGTAAATTTATTTGATGTTCAGACATTCATCAAACATATGTGTTGAGTAAAAAAAGAACACTGTTCGCTTTATATGGATGGTTAAAGTGTATATCTGATGTTAACCTGAGAATTTACTGAACATGAAACAGGTATAATACAGTTATAGACATGATTCTGACACCATTCTGTACCTGGAGTTTAACTGGATTAGTTTTTGAATAAGGCAAGTGTTAGGATTAGAGCCAGGTGTGTGGTAGGGTCACAAATATGTTTTGGGTTCAGGTTAAGTTTAAGGTAAGGTAGGGGTTTGCTTTATAGAAGTACCATATTTATAAAATATTTCATATAACATATTTACAATAAATTTACTTAATATGTCAGGATATTTATTTCAGTGTATTCAATGTATTGCTTTTGTCAATCCTGCTACCTCACTGATATGTTTTAACGTGGTACTAATCTGTGAAGAGTTTATCATTCATAACAACCACTCAAAATCAGAGGTTATTGTACTGTTAGATATGCAAGTCAATGTTCATATTTGTAAAAGACTATGAGACCCTTTAGGTATCAAGCTTTGCACACTCACTAACACTGAATATTTTACACTCTCATAAACATTATGAAACCTCTTATACACTACCAAAACTGTTACACTGATATATGTATGTATACACTGAGTCAGTTTGATATTGGGCGTAAGAGGATTCATAGTGTGAGTAAGTGTTTTGGTGTATAATATGTTCGATAATGTTTGTGATTGTATATAATACTCAGTGTGAGACAGTGTGTTAGTGAGTGTAAGAGGATAGGATAATGTATGTGAGACTGAAATTTGAATATTGGCCTAAAGGGCCTCTCATATTATATTCTGACATATGACTTCCTTTCAGAGAAATTTACAATACCATGCTTGTGTGCAGAGGTGAAGGATTCCATAAGAAGCCATTGGCATTGCCCCTGGTGTGGGAAAATTATTCTTAAACATGTAAATTTTCAAGTTCATTTAAATTCTTATGATAAGATTTCCTTATAAAACACATTTTTCATTGCTGACCTAAAAATGATTTAATAATTAATTATTACATTACGTACCACCAACTAAACCTTTCATACAAATTGCAGCCTGTTCAACTAAAAAGGCAGAAGAAGCAGGTAAGTTTTCTTTTCTACATGTTAAAACATATGTTTAAGTACTGCGCTTGCAAATCAAGAAAAATGTTGGTCTTAAATACTAATGTTGGCAGAAGAAATGTAAGATAGCAAGTCATACACTAAATGTTAAAGCTACTACAGTTTAAGAAATCAGTTTAACACTGATTCCTTGTAATAAATGGCCACATGTTAAGTTTTATAGAGGCTTTACCTTATGTCAGAATGTATAATATGTAATCTATGATGTATAAACTTCCAAAATTATTTTTGAAGAATGTCGGCTTTATTATTTAAGGGTTTTGTAGAGAACAAAAAGTTTTGAATGCAGTATTTGAAATTACTTTGTAAGTTCAACATTAGTTCACAATTATAAATTCATTTTATAGGCCTTGTTGATTCTGTGTTTTCATAGTAAGAAGTAATCCTGTTTCATTAAAACACTTGAGCAGTTAGCTCTGATTTAGATCTAAAAGATTACCACAGATGTCATCATCATAATCATCATCATATTCTTCTTTGCTGCTTAATCCATTTCAGGGTGTCTATGAGCACAGATGTGATTGGGTTTAATATTTTTGAATGTTTTAGGAAATAAAATATTAACTTTTGTGAGAAAAACTCAAGATTGCCAAAACAAATTTGTAAGAAGAAAATCTGCACATAGCACATATGTAATTTTTTGATGTTCAGACATTCATCAAACATAAATATTTGTTGAGTAAAATCCCTATACATTACTTTTAGTTATGAAGCAGTTTGGAATCATTTTATCTAATATTTTTGATAAATTGATAATACAGTCCTGAAACATATGAACACTACATAAATGTTGCTAAAATAACTAAAATAATAATAATAATAATAATAACAACAATAATAATGTTATGGAAAGATTACATTTAATAGATTAAATATTTTACATCCTTGATAAAACAAGCCTTTTGTGAAAATGTGTTAATATGAAATGATTATAAACAAATTACTCTTACTGTGAGTACATTTACTCAGCTTTTTAATCTGTTTAGTCATTCTAAAAACGAATGTTTTTTTTTTTTTAAATTCATTAATTATATTACTTTTTGCTTTAAGTTGTTCATGGGAAACTGACATAACCAGACAAGTCCTAAGTCAGCTGGTGTGGAATGATCCTGAAGTCTTTGAGCTTCGTTGACAAAAAAAAACATATCATTTTAAGTGTGACATTATGCGTAAAAAGTCACTTACAAAAAGTTTCAGACAATTAGTCCCAAGAAAGTTTTGAAACCTGCTGTGAACATAACACCCTTCAAGTATATGGGATTATTCCACCAATGCCTTTTAAGCATATGACTATGACTTTTTTAAACACGGCAGTGGCAGAACAACTTAACCGAGAACTGGCCTCAAGTCTGTATTTTCTTTGTAATATGAAAGACAGGCATTTTATGTTTTCCTTAAGACTGATATTTCACCTGCATAACCAGAAATTCAAAGAAGACATGATGAGAATTTCATTGGACCAATTGGAAGTAGATAGCGGAAGTGGAAGACTTGGTATTTCTGAAAAAGGTTTGTACATTTTATTTGCTTTTTCATAATTTGAATCAGTAAAAGTTAAAGAAATAGTTTTAATTATAATTGGCAGCAAGTGCAGTCTAGAAAGAGGGGGTAAATGAAGGCATGGAAATGATAGAGTTGCCCCAAGAAGAAGAGAACAAAAAGAGCTGCCAGCACTTTTCAGTTGGTCTTTTTCAAATAGACCAATAAAAGAGGTAAGTTAATTTTTTTGTTATATTAATAAAGTACGTTGTACAATACGTGCTTTTAGAAATGTTGTAATGTCTATAATGTTTAGGAAAAATTAGCAGTCCTTTTTGCTGAACAAAGGAGGAGCATCTAACCTTAATAAGGATTGGAAACTGCACCGTCAACCTTCATGATCTAAAGTGTTTGTGCCCCCCTGAAATAATGAATACCAAGAAGCAGTAATTAGGAAAAATCAGAATGCCTTGGCTGACGGATAACGTGAGTATTAATATCACAAGTGCTCTCTATACTTAACAGAAATCAACTCAAAAAATATTAATTGAGCTTGCTTTTCTCACAGGTAGTAGACACCAGACTTTCTCAGCTGGTTGAAGGAGCACAGAATATACATTTTTCTAACTTATATATTATTGTTGTGATTATGAATTTCTGCAGAATAAACAATTGAGGACCAGGACAAGGAATTGTTATGGTATATATTTTTTTCATTCCACCTTACAAATAAAGCATAAACTTTTGTTTCTGGATCTTGTTTGTTGGATATTATTTGGTACTGCTTTTTAACTACTTAGTATCACTGAGTAGGCTACACAGTGGAAATATGGGTAGCCTCATTGTTCTTAAGCTTTAATATTAACTAAAGATTTATAAATCCCTGCTGTCAACAAACATTAAATGTACTCATTTAAATGTGAAGTTTGTTTATTCTAATGTTTACTCAAAAGGATTGTCTTCAGAAATTATTTCAGAAGCTTGGTTTTGGACAAATTCATATGCTGCATCCACAACTAAGAGTTTTACTTTTATTATAATGGTCTTTATTCCCAGTAAGGCATTTCAGAACGTTTGGGACTTGAGCTCTTGGAATCAGTCAGATTCAGATAACTGTGGGGTATTTGTTTGCGCGGTAGGCACCTATCACGGATTGTTACATCATATGTACTATGTGAATATGCCACTCCAAATGTTTCCTTATGTTAAAATAGATGGCTGAATTGGAAGTGAGGAATATCAAAGCTGCAAATGAAACTGTTTCAGAAACAACTGCTTCACCTGCATGAATATTATGCAGCTTCATTAGCAGCAGAAGCTATTCTGCCTGTAAGTTGATGATTAGTTTATTTATATAACCAGCATCTTCAATTAAAATTCCATGCTCTGCCACCCAGTAATAATTTTTTAATCATTTTTTTATTACAGACACTTGCAACAGGTGACACAGTTTGCTTGGCTGGCAAAATGTATGCATGCACGTACCAGAGTATGTCTGGACAGAAAGGAGAGAGGTACATTCTACATACTCCTTAACACTTTATTTTAATTCAGATGTTTAGGTCAAATTTGTGTTTTGACTAATTTAATTTAATTGTGAACTTATTTAGATCCCTGTATCCAGATGTTTCTAAATTTACCTGGGTACAGTGTGACGTATATGAAAACTGGCTTCATACAGACTGTGCAGGTGTACAGCAAGAAAACCTTCAGGATACAAGTTTTAAATGTGGATGTGACATACCTTCGCCTTACCCATATACAAAGTATGTGACCAATCTATGTTGTATTTTACAAATGACAAATTCTACAAACCAATTATACTGGCCAAAGCAGCCATTTAGTGAATTTACATATGTTTACTTCCAGTCTCCTCTCAGTCCTGAAAGAGAAGGGTTTGAGAGTCTTGATCAGTGATGAAGAAATCCAGGTAATTCTTCTTTGTTTTCTAATAAATATAATTTATTTTTCTTTTTTTTTTTATTTACTGCTGTGCCTTTGATGTACAGTTCTGTTGAGTTATGCTTGAGGAATATCTGAGTGCATAAAGAATTGCTCTGAGTGCAGGAGCAAAAATAAAATCATACCCAGTGTTCCTTTAATTCAGTTATTCCAAAATATGTTTTAAAAAGAAATATATTATGATAAGGTGCACTATATATGTGGATGTCCACTTTTAATTAGCAAATTCACCAAATATTAACATTCACAGGTGTTCAGTTGTGTGCAGACAGCTTGTAAAATCTCCATAGAAGAGTGGATAGGATAGATTCAAGAAATAAATGCATATCAGAATTGTTCTTTTGCTAATCATACAATTATATTTTCAATAGGAGTTACATAGACAACTATTCAGTGGCAAAAAGAAGTCAGGGCAAATGTTCCTGTGGAGCCATCCCAACAAATGTATGAAGCTTCGGACCATACTTAGACCTAGACTATCTAAATTTAGTACAGAACGGGTGAGACATATTAGGTTTTCTTACTTTTGCTCTTCTCCATATTTCCAAAATAAATCTTGTACAATTTAAAGTACTGTTTGTACATATTTATGTGTATATTTTTTCCAGATTGATGAGATGTATAAAATAATCCACACTGCTTTAGGCATGGACAAGAAGGACCTTGGAAGTGTTGACATTATTCTAGATGTTATGCTGCCAGAGGTAGGGAATTCAATAATGCTATAGTATGAATCATTACAATAGAATTGGTACCTTAACAACAATTGGATAAAATACTGCTAAATGTTATTATTAACGACTATTAATTTTATATTTACTACCACTGCAGGTGACTCTTAAAATATTGAACAAGCATGAAGGCTTCTATCGATACCAAAGAGAGGTGTCTCTTGCTACTCCAGGTGTCATTATTTGAATAAGAATGACAAAGGCTGCTTGATACATAAGCTTTATTGTAAAAGGTTATTCAAGTTTTATTTGTTACTTTTTGTTATATGTATATTGAGAGAAAATCCCAGTTTCGTGAGTTCTCATATCTAAGCTTTGGGATGAGATAGGCTGAAAATAATCACACCCCTGTGTAAGTCAGGGAATCCTTAATCAACAACGTTAGTTTGGAGGAGATCTGAGTTGGTCAAAAATTTTGTCTAAAAAACACAAAGGGTATTAGTATTTTTTTTAGTTAAAATCATGACCTCTTCAGATCTTTTTCAAACCCACACAGTGTGTCAGGGAGGTTCTGGCGAAGACAGTGGTGTGGTTATTTTCGCTCTACCACATCCCAAAGCTGAGATATGGGGATCTCTTCTAGTCCATAAAATGTATAACTGCATATATCAAGATGGCATTCCTATTTCCAGTGAAGCTAGGTAAACACATGAGTAGAGGGGTGCAATCAGAAAAGCCTCCTCAATCCAATATGTCCTACATTGAATTTGTATTTGGTCAGGGGGTCTCAGTTCTAATAAATTAAAGAAGATATAAAATGTGAGACTTAGGGATGTCAGAAGAAGCCTCATCATTGCAATATATTCAACACCAATTAACCTATTGAGAGAAAATCGAAGTTACATCAGTTCTCATATCTCAGCTTTGGGATGAGATAGGCTGAAAATAATCACACCCCTGTGTAAGTTAGGGCCTCCTTAATCAACAACTTGAGTTTGGAGGAAATCTGACTCTGTGAAAAATTTAGTCTAAATAAACACAAAGGAGTTTTTTTTAGACAAAATTTTTGACCGTCTCAGATTTTTTCCAAACTCATGATGTTGATTGAGCAGGTCCTGACTTACACAGGGGTGTGATTATTTTCAGCCTATCTCATCCCAAAGCTGAGATATGAGGACTAACGTAACTAGGATTTTCGCTCAGTATGTTTATTGGTGTTGAATATATTAGAATTAAATTTATGAGCTTGTTATACGTCCAATAAAGCAAAATACAGATGCAATGTAGGATATATTGGACTGACTAGGCTTTTCTGATCGCACCCTTCTACTCATGTGTTTACCTAGCTTCAATGGAAGTAGGAATCCCATCATGAAATTAATTTGCAGTTATACATTTTATGCAGCACAACATGTCCCTATATCTCAGCTTTGTGATGTGGTAGGGCAAAAATTACCACACCACTGTCTTCGTCAGGACCTACCTGACACACGGTGTGGGTTTGAAGAAGATCTGAGGAGGTCACATTTTTCACCCAAAAAAACACTACCCCTTTGTGTTTTTTTAGACAAAATTTTTGACCGTCTCAGATTTCTTCCAAACTCACAATGTTGATTGAGCAGGCCCTGACTTACACAGGGGTGTGATTATTTTCAACCTATCTCATCCCAAAGCTGAGATATGAGGACTAACGTAACTGGGATTTTCTCTCAATAGGTTTATTGGTGTTGAATATTTTGGAATTAAATTTATGAACTTGTTATACGTCCAATAAAGCAAAATACAGATGCAATGTAGGTTATATTGGACTGACTAGGCTTTTCTGATCGCACCCTTCTACTCATGTGTTTACCTAGCTTCACTGGAAGTAAGAATCCCATCATGAAATTTAAAGTTATACATTTTATGCAGCACAACATGTCCCTAAATCTCAGCTTTGGGATGTGGTAGGGCAAAAATCACCACACCACTGTCTTCGTCAGGACCTCCCTGACACACGGTGTGGGTTTGAAGAAGATCTGAGGAGGTCACATTTTTCACCTAAAAAAAAAAACTAAGGGGTACCCCATTGTGGTTTTTTAGACTAAATTTTTGACCGTCTCAGACTTCTTCCAAACTCACGATGTTGATTGAGCAGGTCCTGACTTACACAGGGGTGTGATTATTTTTAGCCTATCTCATCCCAAAGCTGAGATATGAGGACTAACGTAACTGGGATTTTCTCTCAATAGGTTTGTTGGTGTTGAATATTTTGGAATTAAATTGATGAGCTTGTTATACGTCCAATAAAGCAAAATACAGATGCAGTGTAGGTTATATTAGACTGACTAGGCTTTTCTGATCACACCCTTCTACTCATGTGTTTACCTAGCTTCACTGAAAGTAAGAATCCCATCATGAAATTTATAGTTATACATTTTATGCAGCACAACATGATCCTATATCTCAGCTTTGGGATGTGGTAGGGCAACAATTACCACACCACTGTCTTCGTCAGGACCTCCCTGACACACGGTGTGGGTTTGAAGAAGATCTTAAGAGGTCACATTTTTCACCCAAAAAAAAACCACTAAGGGGTACCCCTTTGTGTTTTTTTAGACTAAATTTTTGACCGTCTCAGATTTCTTCCAAACTCACAATGTTGATTGAGCAGGTCCTGACTTACACAGGGGTGTGATTATTTTTTAGCCTATCTCATCCCAAAGCTGAGATATGAGGACTAACGTAACTGGGATTTTCTCTCAATAGGTTTATTGGTGTTGAATATATTGGAATTAAATTTATAAGCTTGTTATACGTCCAATAAAGCAAAATACAGATGCAATGTAGGATATATTGGACTGACTAGGCTTTTCTGATCGCACCCTTCTACTCATGTGTTTACCTAGCTTCACTGGAAGTAAGAATCCCATCATGAAATTTACAGTTATACATTTTATGCAGCACAACATGTGCCTATATCTCAGCTTTGGGATGTGGTAGGGCAACAATTACCACACCACTGTCTTCGTCAGGACCTCCTAGACACACGGTGTGGGTTTGAAGAAGATCTGAGGAGGTCACATTTTTCACCCAAAAAAACACTAAGGGGTACCCCATTGTGGTTTTTTAGACTAAATTTTTGACCGTCTCAGACTTCTTCCAAACTCACGATGTTGATTGAGCAGGTCCTGACTAACACAGGGGTGTGATTATTTTCAGCCTATCTCATCCCAAAGCTGAGATATGAGGACTAACGTAACTGGGATTTTCTCTCAAAAGGTTTATTGGTGTTGAATATATTGGAATTAAATTTATGAGCTTGTTATACGTCCAATAAAGCAAAATACAGATGCAATGTAGGATATATTGGACAGACTAGGCTTTTCTGATCGCACCCTTCTACTCGTATGTTTACCTAGCTTCACTGCGAGTAGGAATCCCATCATGAAATTTACAGTTATACATTTTATGCAGCACAACATGTGCCTATATCTCAGCTTTGGGATGTGGTAGAGCAACAATTACCACACCACTGTCATCGTCAGGACCTCCCTGACACACGGTGTGGGTTTGAAGAAGATTTGAGGAGGTCACATTTTTCACCTAAAAAAAAAAAACACTAAGGGGTACCCCTTTGTGTTTTTTTTAGACTAACTTTTTAACCGTCTCAGATTTCTTCCAAACTCACAATGTTGATTGAGCAGGTCCTGACTTACACAGGGGTGTGATTATTTTTTAGCCTATCTCATCCCAAAGCTGACATATGAGGACTAACGTAACTGGGATTTTCTCTCAATAGGTTTATTGGTGTTGAATATATTGGAATTAAATTTATAAGCTTGTTATACGTCCAATAAAGCAAATTACAGATGCAATGTAGGATATATTGGACGGACTAGGCTTTTCTGATCGCACCCTTCTACTCATGTGTTTACCTAGCTTCACTGGAAGTAAGAAACCCATCATGAAATTTACAGTTATACATTTTATGCAGCACAACATGTCCCTATATCTCAGCTTTGGGATGTGGTAGAGCAACAATTACCACACCACTGTAATCGTCAGGACCTCCCTGACACACGGTGTGGGTTTGAAGAAGATTTGAGGAGGTCACATTTTTCACCTAAAAAAAAAAAACACTAAGGGGTACCCCTTTGTGTTTTTTTTAGACTAACTTTTTAACCGTCTCAGATTTCTTCCAAACTCACAATGTTGATTGAGCAGGTCCTGACTTACACAGGGGTGTGATTATTTTTTAGCCTATCTCATCCCAAAGCTGACATATGAGGACTAACGTAACTGGGATTTTCTCTCAATAGGTTTATTGGTGTTGAATATATTGGAATTAAATTTATAAGCTTGTTATACGTCCAATAAAGCAAATTACAGATGCAATGTAGGATATATTGGACGGACTAGGCTTTTCTGATCGCACCCTTCTACTCATGTGTTTACCTAGCTTCACTGGAAGTAAGAATCCCATCATGAAATTTACAGTTATACATTTTATGCAGCACAACATGTCCCTATATCTCAACTTTGGGATGTGGTAGAGCAACAATTACCACACCACTGTAATCGTCAGGACCTCCCTGACACACGGTGTGGGTTTGAAGAAGATCTGAGAAGGTCACATTTTTCACCTAAAAAAAAACACTAAGGGGTACCCCTTTGTGTTTTTTTAGACTAAATTTTTGACCATCTCAGATTTCTTCCAAACTCACGATGTTGATTGAGCAGGTCCTGACTTACACAGGGGTGTGATTATTTTCAGCCTATCTCATCCCAAAGCTGAGATATGAGGACTTACGTAACTGGGATTTTCTCTCAATAGGTTTATTGGTGTTGAATATATTGGAATTAAATTAATAAGCTTGTTATACGTCCAATAAAGCAAAATACAGATGCAATGTAGGATATATTGGACTGACTAGGCTTTTCTGATCGCACCCTTCTACTCATGCGTTTATCTAGCTTCACTGGAAGTAAGAATCCCATCATGAAATTTACAGTTATACATTTTATGCAGCACAACATGTCCCTATATCTCAGCTTTGGGATGTGGTAGGGCAACAATTACCACACCACTGTCTTCGTCAGGACCTCCCTGACACACGGTGTGGGTTTGAAGAAGATCTGAGGAGGTCACATTTTTCACCCAAAAAAACACTAAGGGGTACCCCTTTGTGTTTTTTTAGACTAAATCTTTGACCGTCTCAGATTTCTTCCAAACTCACGATGCTGATTAAGCAGGTCCTGACTCACACAGGGGTGTGATTATTTTCAGCCTATCTCATCCCAAAGCTGAGATATGAGGACTAACGTAACTGGGATTTTCTCTCAATAGGTTTATTGGTGTTGAATATATTGGAATTAAATTTATGAGCTTGTTATACATCCAATAAAGCAAAATACAGATGCAATGTAGGATATATTGGACTGACTAGGCTTTTCTGATCGCACCCTTCTACTCATGCGTTTATCTAGCTTCACTGGAAGTAAGAATCCCATCATGAAATTTACAGTTATACATTTTATGCAGCACAACATGTCCCTATATCTCAGCTTTGGGATGTGGTAGGGCAACAATTACCACACCACTGTCTTCGTCAGGACCTCCCTGACACACGGTGTGGGTTTGAAGAAGATCTGAGGAGGTCACATTTTTCACCCAAAAAAACACTAAGGGGTACCCCTTTGTGTTTTTTTAGACTAAATCTTTGACCGTCTCAGATTTCTTCCAAACTCACGATGCTGATTAAGCAGGTCCTGACTCACACAGGGGTGTGATTATTTTCAGCCTATCTCATCCCAAAGCTGAGATATGAGGACTAACGTAACTGGGATTTTCTCTCAATAGGTTTATTGGTGTTGAATATATTGGAATTAAATTTATGAGCTTGTTATACATCCAATAAAGCAAAATACAGATGCAATGTAGGTTATATTGGACTGACTAGGCTTTTCTGATCGCACCCTTCTACTCATGTATTTACCTAGCTTCACTGGAAGTAGGAATCCCATCATGAAATTTACAGTTATACATTTTATGCAGCACAAAATGTCCCTATATCTCAGCTTTGGGATGTGGTAGGGCAACAATTACCACACCACTGTCTTCGTCAGGACCTCCCAGACACACGGTGTGGGTTTGAAGAAGATCTGAGGAGGTCACATTTTTCACCCAAAAAAACACTAAGGGGTACCCCATTGTGGTTTTTTAGACTAAATTTTTGACCGTCTCAGACTTCTTCCAAACTCACGATGTTTATTGAGCAGGTCCTGACTTACACAGGGGTGTGATTATTTTCAGCCTGTCTCATCCCAAAGCTGAGATATGAGGACTTACGTAACTGGGGTTTTCTCTCAATAGGTTTATTGGTGTTGAATATATTGGAATTAAATTCATGAACTTGTTATACGTCCAATAAAGCAAAATACAGATGCAATGTAGGATATATTGGACTGACTAGGCTTTTCTGATCGCACCCTTCTACTCATGTGTTTACCTAGCTTCACTGGAAGTAAAAATCCCATCATGAAATTTACAGTTATACATTTTATGCAGCACAACATGTCCCTATATCTCAGCTTTGGGATGTGGTAGGGCAACAATTACCACACCACTGTCTTCGTCAGGACCTCCCTGACACACGGTGTGGGTTTGAAGAAGATCTGAGGAGGTCACATTTTTCACCGTCTCAGATTTCTTCCAAACTCACGATGTTGATTAAGCAGGTCCTGACTTACACAGGGGTGTGATTGTTTTCAGCCTATCTCATCCCAAAGCTGAGATATGAGGACTAACGTAACTGGGATTTTCTCTCAATAGGTTTATTGATGTTGAATATATTGAAATTAAATGTATTAGCTTGTTATACGTCCAATAAAGCAAAATACAGATGCAATGTAGGTTATATTGGACTGACTAGGCTTTTCTGATCACACCCTTCTACTCATGTGTTTACCTAGCTTCACTGGAAGTAGGAATCCCATCATGAAATTTACAGTTATACATTTTATGCAGCACAACATGTCCCTATATCTCAGCTTTGGGATGTGGTAGGGCAACAATTACCACACCACTGTCTTCGTCAGGACCTCCCTGACACACGGTGTGGGTTTGAAGAAGATTTGAGGAGGTCACATATTTCACCCAAAAAACACTAAGGGGTAACCCTTTGTGGTTTTTTAGACTAAATTTTTGACCATCTCAGATTTCTTCCAAACTCACGATGTTGATTGAGCAGGTCCTGACTTACACAGGGGTGTGATTATTTTCAGCCTATCTCATCCCAAAGCTGAGATATGAGGACTAACGTAACTGGGATTTTCTCTCAATAGGTTTATTGGTGTTGAATATATTGGAATTAAATTGATGAGCTTGTTATACGTCCAATAAAGCAAAATACAGATGCAATATATTGGACTGACTAGGCTTTTCTGATCGCACCCTTCTACTCGTATGTTTACCTAGCTTCACTGCGAGTAGGAATCCCATCATGAAATTTAGTTATACATTTTATGCAGCACAACATGTCCCTATATCTCAGCTTTGGGATGTGGTAGGGCAACAATTACCACACCACTGTCTTCGTCAGGACCTCCCTGACACACGGTGTGGGTTTGAAGAAGATCTGAGGAGGTCACATTTTTCACCCAAAAAAACACTACCCCTTTGTGTTTTTTTAGACTAAATTTTTGACCGTCTCAGATTTCTTCCAAACTCACAATGTTGATTGAGCAGGCCTAGACTTACACAGGGGTGTGATTATTTCCAGCCTATCTCATCCCAAAGCTGAGATATGAGGACTAACGTAACTGGGATTTTCTCTCAATAGGTTTATTGGTGTTGAATATATTGGAATTAAATTCATGAACTTGTTATACGTCCAATAAAGCAAAATACAGATGCAATGTAGGATATATTGGACTGACTAGGCTTTTCTGATCACACCCTTCTACTCATGTGTTTACCTAGCTTCACTGGAAGTAGGAATCCCATCATGAAATTTACAGTTATACATTTTATGCAGCACAACATGTCCCTATATCTCAGCTTTGGGATGTGGTAGGGCAAAAAATACCACACCACTCTCGTCGTCAGGACCTCCCTGATACACGGTGTGAGTTTGAAGAAGATCTGAGGAGGTCACATTTTTCACCCAAAAAACCACTAAGGGGTACCCCTTTGTGTTTTTTTAGACTAAATTTTTGACCGTCTCAGATTTCTTCCAAACTCACGATGTTGATTAAGCAGGTCCTGACTTACACAGGGGTGTGATTATTTTCAGCCTATCTCATCCCAAAGCTGAGATATGAGGACTTACATAACTGGGATTTTCTCTCAATAGGTTTATTGGTGTTGAATATATTGGAATTAAATTTATGAACTTGTTATACATCCAATAAAGCAAAATGCAGATGCAGTATAGAGTATATTGGACTGACTAGGCTTTTCTTATCTCACCCTTCTACTCATGGGTTTACCTAGCTTCACTGGAAGTAGGAATCCCATCATGAAATTTACAGTTATACATTTTATGCAGCACAACATGTCCCTATATCTCAGGTTTGGGATGTGGTAGGGCAAAAATTACCACACCACTGTCTTCGTCAGGACCTCCCTGACACACGGTGTGGGTTTGAAGAAGATTTGAGGAGGTCACATATTTCACCCAAAAAACACTAAGGGGTAACCCTTTGTGGTTTTTTAGACTAAATTTTTGACCGTCTCAGATTTCTTCCAAACTCACGATGTTTATTGAGTAAGTTCTGACTTACACAGGGGTGTGATTATTTTCAGCCTATCTCATCCCAAAGCTGAGATATGAGGACTTACATAACTGGGATTTTCTCTCAATAGGTTTATTGGTGTTGAATATATTGGAATTAAATTAATAAGCTTGTTATACGTCCAATAAAGCAAAATACAGATGCAATGTAGGATATATTGGACTGACTAGGCTTTTCTGATCGCACCCTTCTACTCATGCGTTTATCTAGCTTCACTGGAAGTAAGAATCCCATCATGAAATTTACAGTTATACATTTTATGCAGCACAACATGTCCCTATATCTCAGCTTTGGGATGTGGTAGGGCAACAATTACCACACCACTGTCTTCGTCAGGACCTCCCTGACACACGGTGTGGGTTTGAAGAAGATCTGAGGAGGTCACATTTTTCACCCAAAAAAACACTAAGGGGTACCCCTTTGTGTTTTTTTAGACTAAATCTTTGACCGTCTCAGATTTCTTCCAAACTCACGATGCTGATTAAGCAGGTCCTGACTCACACAGGGGTGTGATTATTTTCAGCCTATCTCATCCCAAAGCTGAGATATGAGGACTAACGTAACTGGGATTTTCTCTCAATAGGTTTATTGGTGTTGAATATATTGGAATTAAATTTATGAGCTTGTTATACATCCAATAAAGCAAAATACAGATGCAATGTAGGATATATTGGACTGACTAGGCTTTTCTGATCGCACCCTTCTACTCATGCGTTTATCTAGCTTCACTGGAAGTAAGAATCCCATCATGAAATTTACAGTTATACATTTTATGCAGCACAACATGTCCCTATATCTCAGCTTTGGGATGTGGTAGGGCAACAATTACCACACCACTGTCTTCGTCAGGACCTCCCTGACACACGGTGTGGGTTTGAAGAAGATCTGAGGAGGTCACATTTTTCACCCAAAAAAACACTAAGGGGTACCCCTTTGTGTTTTTTTAGACTAAATCTTTGACCGTCTCAGATTTCTTCCAAACTCACGATGCTGATTAAGCAGGTCCTGACTCACACAGGGGTGTGATTATTTTCAGCCTATCTCATCCCAAAGCTGAGATATGAGGACTAACGTAACTGGGATTTTCTCTCAATAGGTTTATTGGTGTTGAATATATTGGAATTAAATTTATGAGCTTGTTATACATCCAATAAAGCAAAATACAGATGCAATGTAGGTTATATTGGACTGACTAGGCTTTTCTGATCGCACCCTTCTACTCATGTATTTACCTAGCTTCACTGGAAGTAGGAATCCCATCATGAAATTTACAGTTATACATTTTATGCAGCACAAAATGTCCCTATATCTCAGCTTTGGGATGTGGTAGGGCAACAATTACCACACCACTGTCTTCGTCAGGACCTCCCAGACACACGGTGTGGGTTTGAAGAAGATCTGAGGAGGTCACATTTTTCACCCAAAAAAACACTAAGGGGTACCCCATTGTGGTTTTTTAGACTAAATTTTTGACCGTCTCAGACTTCTTCCAAACTCACGATGTTTATTGAGCAGGTCCTGACTTACACAGGGGTGTGATTATTTTCAGCCTGTCTCATCCCAAAGCTGAGATATGAGGACTTACGTAACTGGGGTTTTCTCTCAATAGGTTTATTGGTGTTGAATATATTGGAATTAAATTCATGAACTTGTTATACGTCCAATAAAGCAAAATACAGATGCAATGTAGGATATATTGGACTGACTAGGCTTTTCTGATCGCACCCTTCTACTCATGTGTTTACCTAGCTTCACTGGAAGTAAAAATCCCATCATGAAATTTACAGTTATACATTTTATGCAGCACAACATGTCCCTATATCTCAGCTTTGGGATGTGGTAGGGCAACAATTACCACACCACTGTCTTCGTCAGGACCTCCCTGACACACGGTGTGGGTTTGAAGAAGATCTGAGGAGGTCACATTTTTCACCGTCTCAGATTTCTTCCAAACTCACGATGTTGATTAAGCAGGTCCTGACTTACACAGGGGTGTGATTGTTTTCAGCCTATCTCATCCCAAAGCTGAGATATGAGGACTTACGTAACTAGGATTTTCTCTCAATAGGTTTATTGGTGTTGAATATATTGGAATTAAATTCATGAACTTGTTATACGTCCAATAAAGCAAAATACAGATGCAATGTAGGATATATTGGACTGACTAGGCTTTTCTGATCACACCCTTTTACTCATGTGTTTACCTAGCTTCACTGGAAGTAGGAATCCCATCATGAAATTTACAGTTATACATTTTATGCAGCACAACATGTCCCTATATCTCAGGTTTGGGATGTGGTAGGGCAACAATTACCACACCACTGTCTTCGTCAGGACCTCCCTGACACACGGTGTGGGTTTGAAGAAGATTTGAGGAGGTCACATTTTTCACCCAAAAAAACACTAAGGGGTACCCCTTTGTGTTTTTTTAGACTAAATCTTTGACCGTCTCAGATTTCTTCCAAACTCACGATGCTGATTAAGCAGGTCCTGACTCACAAAGGGGTGTGATTATTTTCAGCCTATCTCATCCCAAAGCTGAGATATGAGGACTAACGTAACTGGGATTTTCTCTCAATAGGTTTATTGATGTTGAATATATTGAAATTAAATGTATTAGCTTGTTATACGTCCAATAAAGCAAAATACAGATGCAATGTAGGTTATATTGGACTGACTAGGCTTTTCTGATCACACCCTTCTACTCATGTGTTTACCTAGCTTCACTGGAAGTAGGAATCCCATCATGAAATTTACAGTTATACATTTTATGCAGCACAACATGTCCCTATATCTCAGCTTTGGGATGTGGTAGGGCAACAATTACCACACCACTGTCTTCGTCAGGACCTCCCTGACACACGGTGTGGGTTTGAAGAAGATTTGAGGAGGTCACATATTTCACCCAAAAAACACTAAGGGGTAACCCTTTGTGGTTTTTTAGACTAAATTTTTGACCATCTCAGATTTCTTCCAAACTCACGATGTTGATTGAGCAGGTCCTGACTTACACAGGGGTGTGATTATTTTCAGCCTATCTCATCCCAAAGCTGAGATATGAGGACTAACGTAACTGGGATTTTCTCTCAATAGGTTTATTGGTGTTGAATATATTGGAATTAAATTGATGAGCTTGTTATACGTCCAATAAAGCAAAATACAGATGCAATATATTGGACTGACTAGGCTTTTCTGATCGCACCCTTCTACTCGTATGTTTACCTAGCTTCACTGCGAGTAGGAATCCCATCATGAAATTTAGTTATACATTTTATGCAGCACAACATGTCCCTATATCTCAGCTTTGGGATGTGGTAGGGCAAAAATTACCACACCACTCTCGTCGTCAGGACCTCCCTGACACACGGTGTGAGTTTGAAGAATATCTGAGGAGGATACTTCTTTTCACGCAAAAAACCAATAAGGAGTACCCGTTTGTGTTTTTTTAGATTAAATTTTTGACCGTCTCAGATTTCTTCCAAACTCACGATGTTGATTAAGCAGGTCCTGACTTACACAGGGGTGTGATTATTTTCAGCCTATCTCATCCCAAAGCTGAGATATGAGGACTTACGTAACTGGGATTTTCTCTCAATAGGTTTATTGGTGTTGAATATATTGGAATTAAATTTATGAACTTGTTATACGTCCAATAAAGCAAAATACAGATGCAGTGTAGAGTATATTGGACTGACTAGGCTTTTCTTATCTCACCCTTCTACTCATGGGTTTACCTAGCTTCACTGGAAGTAGGAATCCCATCATGAAATTTACAGTTATACATTTTATGCAGCACAACATGTCCCTATATCTCAGCTTTGGGATGTGGTAGGGCAACAATTACAACACCACTGTCATCATCAGGACCTCCCTGACACACGGTGTGGGTTTGAAGAAGATCTGAGGAGGTCACATTTTTCACCTAAAAAAACACTACCCCTTTGTGTTTTTTTAGACAAAATTTTTGACCGTCTCAGATTTCTTCCAAACTCACAATGTTGATTGAGCAGGCCTTGACTTACACAGGGGTGTGATTATTTCCAGCCTATCTCATCCCAAAGCTGAGATATGAGGACTAACGTAACTGGGATTTTCTCTCAATAGGTTTATTGGTGTTGAATATATTGGAATTAAATTTATGAGCTTGTTATACGTCCAATAAAGCAAAATACAGATGCAGTATAGAGTATATTGGACTGACTAGGCTTTTCTTATCTCACCCTTCTACTCATGGGTTTACCTAGCTTCACTGGAAGTAGGAGTCCCATCATGAAATTTACAGTTATACAGTTTATGCAGCACAACATGTCCCTATATCTCAGCTTTGGGATGTGGTAGGGCAACAATTACCACACCATTGTCTTCGTCAGGACCTCTCTGACACACGGTGTGGGTTTGAAGAAGATCTTAAGAGGTCACATTTTTCACCCAAAAAAAACCCACTAGACTAAATTTTTGACCGTCTCAGATTTCTTCCAAACTCACGATGTTGATTAAGCAGGTCCTGACGTATACAGGGGTGTGATTATTTTCAGCCTATCTCATCCCAAAGCTGAGATATGAGGACTTACGGAACTGTGATTTTCTCTCAATAGGTTTATTGGTGTTGAATATATTGGAATTAAATTTATGAACTTGTTATATGTACAATAAAGCAAAATACAGATGCAGTGTAGAGTATATTGGACTGACTAGGATTTTCTTATCTCACCCTTCTACTCATGGGTTTACCTAGCTTCACTGGAAGTAGGAATCCCATCATGAAATTTACAGCTATACATTTTATGCAGCACAACATGTCCCTATATCTCAGCTTTGGGATGTGGTAGGGCAAAAATTACCACACCACTCTCTTCGTCAGGACCTCCCTGACAGATCTGAGGAGGTCACTTTTTTCACGCAAAAAACCAATAAGGAGTACCCCTTTGTGTTTTTTTAGACTAAATTTTTGACCATCTCAGATTTCTTCCAAACTCACAATGTTGATTGAGCAGGCCTTGACTTACACAGGGGTGTGATTATTTCCAGCCTATCTCATCCCAAAGCTGAGATATGAGGACTAACGTAACTGGGATTTTCTCTCAATAGGTTTATTGGTGTTGAATATATTGGAATTAAATTTATGAGCTTGTTATACGTCCAATAAAGCAAAATACAGATGCAGTGTAGGTTATATTGGACTGACTAGGCTTTTCTGATCGCACCCTTCTACTCATGCGTTTACCTAGCTTCACTGGAAGTAAGAATCCCATCATGAAACTTACAGTTATACATTTTATGCAGCACAACATGTCCCTATATCTCAGCTTTGGGATGTGGTAGGGCAACAATTACCACACCATTGTCTTCGTCAGGACCTCTCTGACACACGGTGTGGGTTTGAAGAAGATCTTAAGAGGTCACATTTTTCACCCAAAAAAAACCCACTAAGGGGTACCCCTTTGTGTTTTTTTAGACTAACTTTTTAACCGTCTCAGATTTCTTCCAAACTCATGATGTTGATTGAGCAGGTTCTGACTTACACAGGGGTGTGATTATTTTCAGCCTGTCTCATCCCAAAGCTGAGATATGAGGACTAATGTAACTGGGATTTTCTCTCAATAGGTTTATTGGTGTTGAATATATTGGAATTAAATTGATGAGCTTGTTATACGTCCAATAAAGCAAAATACAGATGCAATGTAGGTTATATTGGACTGACTAGGCTTTTCTGATCGCACCCTTCTACTCGTGTGTTTACCTAGCTTCACTGGAAGTAGGAATCCCATCATGAAATTTACAGTTATACATTTTATGCAGCACAACATGTCCCTATATCTCAGCTTTGGGATGTGGTAGGGCAAAATATCCCACACTCTCTCGTCGTCAGGACCTCCCTGATACACGGTGTGAGTTTGAAGAAGATCTGAGGAGGTCACATTTTTCACCCAAAAAACCACTAAGGGGTACCCCTTTGTGTTTTTTTAGACTAACTTTTTAACCGTCTCAGATTTCTTCCAAACTCATGATGTTGATTGAGCAGGTTCTGACTTACACAGGGGTGTGATTATTTTCAGCCTATCTAATCCCAAAGCTGAGAATTGAGGACTTACGTAACTGTGATTTTCTCTCAATTGGTTTATTGGTGTTGAATATATTGGAATTAAATTTATGAACTTGTTATACGTCCAATAAAGCACAATACAGATGCAGTGTAGAGTATATTGGACTGACTAGGCTTTTCTTATCTCAACCTTCTACTCGTATGTTTACCTAGCTTCACTGCGAGTAGGAATCCCATCATGAAATTTACAGTTATACAATTTATGCAGCACAACATGTGCCAACACTTTATTGGTGTTGAATATATTGGAATTAAATTTATGAGCTTGTTATACGTCCAATAAAGCAAAATACAGATGCAGTATAGAGTATATTGGACTGACTAGGCTTTTCTTATCTCACCCTTCTACTCATGGGTTTACCTAGCTTCACTGGAAGTAGGAGTCCCATCATGAAATTTACAGTTATACAGTTTATGCAGCACAACATGTCCCTATATCTCAGCTTTGGGATGTGGTAGGGCAACAATTACCACACCATTGTCTTCGTCAGGACCTCTCTGACACACGGTGTGGGTTTGAAGAAGATCTTAAGAGGTCACATTTTTCACCCAAAAAAAACCCACTAGACTAAATTTTTGACCGTCTCAGATTTCTTCCAAACTCACGATGTTGATTAAGCAGGTCCTGACGTATACAGGGGTGTGATTATTTCCAGCCTATCTCATCCCAAAGCTGAGATATGAGGACTAACGTAACTGGGATTTTCTCTCAATAGGTTTATTGGTGTTGAATATATTGGAATTAAATTTATGAGCTTGTTATACGTCCAATAAAGCAAAATACAGATGCAGTGTAGGTTATATTGGACTGACTAGGCTTTTCTGATCGCACCCTTCTACTCATGTGTTTACCTAGCTTCACTGGAAGTAAGAATCCCATCATGAAATTTACAGTTATACATTTTATGCAGCACAACATGTCCCTATATCTCAGCTTTGGGATGTGGTAGGGCAAAAATTACCACACCACTCTCGTCGTCAGGACCTCCCTGATACACGGTGTGAGTTTGAAGAAGATCTGAGGAGGATACTTCTTTTCACGCAAAAAACCACTAAGGGGTACCCGTTTGTGTTTTTTTAGATTAAATTTTTGACCGTCTCAGATTTCTTCCAAACTCACGATGTTGATTAAGCAGGTCCTGACTTACACAGGGGTGTGATTATTTTCAGCCTATCTAATCCCAAAGCTGAGAATTGAGGACTTACGTAACTGTGATTTTCTCTCAATTGGTTTATTGGTGTTGAATATATTGGAATTAAATTTATGAACTTGTTATACGTCCAATAAAGCACAATACAGATGCAGTGTAGAGTATATTGGACTGACTAGGCTTTTCTTATCTCAACCTTCTACTCGTATGTTTACCTAGCTTCACTGCGAGTAGGAATCCCATCATGAAATTTACAGTTATACAATTTATGCAGCACAACATGTGCCTATATCTCAGCTTTGGGATGTGGTAGAGCAACAATTACCACACCACTGTCATCATCAGGACCTCCCTGACACACGGTGTGGGGTTGAAGAAGATCTTAGGAGGTCACATTTTTCACCTAAAAAAAAAACACTAAGGGGTACCCCTTTGTGTTTTTTTTAGACTAACTTTTTAACCGTCTCAGATTTCTTCCAAACTCATGATGTTGATTGAGCAGGTCCTGACTTACACAGGGGTGTGATTATTTTCAGCCTGTCTCATCCCAAAGCTGAGATATGAGGACTAACGTAACTGGGATTTTCTCTCAATAGGTTTATTGGTGTTGAATATATTGGAATTAAATTTATGAGCTTGTTATACGTCCAATAAAGCAAAATACAGATGCAATGTAGGTTATATTGGACTGACTAGGCTTTTCTGATCGCACCCTTCTACTCATGTGTTTACCTAGCTTCACTGGAAGTAGGAATCCCATCATGAAATTTACAGTTATACATTTTATGCAGCACAACATGTCCCTATATCTCAGCTTTGGGATGTGGTAGGGCAAAAATTACCACACCACTCTCGTCATCAGGACCTCCCTGACACACGGTGTGCGTTTGAAGAAAATCTGAGGAGGTCACTTTTTTCACCCAAAAAAACACAAAGGGGTACCCCTTTGTGTTTTTTTTAGACTAACTTTTTAACCATCTCAGATTTCTTCCAAACTCACGATGTTGATTGAGCAGGTCCTGACTTACACAGGGGTGTGATTATTTTTAGCCTATCTCATCCCAAAGCTGAGATATGAGGACTAACGTAACTGGGATTTTCTCTCAAAATGTTTATTGGTGTTGAATATATTGGAATTAAATTTATGAACTTGTTATACGTCCAATAAAGCAAAATACAGATGCAGTGTAGAGTATATTGGACTGACTAGGCTTTTCTTATCTCACCCTTCTACTCATGGGTTTACCTAGCTTCACTGGAAGTAGGAATCCCATCATGAAATTTACAGTTATACATTTTATGCAGCACAACATGTCCCTATATCTCAGCTTTGGGATGTGGTAGGGCAAAAATTACCACACTACTCTCGTCGTCAGGACCTCCCTGACACACGATGTGAGTTTGAAGAAGATCTGAGGAGGTCACTTTTTTCACCCAAAAAAACACTAAGGGGTACCTGTTTGTGTTTTTTTAGACTAAATTTTTGACCGTCTCAGATTTCTTCCAAACTCACGATGTTGATTAAGCAGGTCCTGACTTACACAGGGGTGTGATTATTTTCAGCCTGTCTCATCCCAAAGCTGGGATATGAGGACTTACTTAACTGGGATTTTCTCTCAATAGGTTTATTGGTGTTGAATATATTGGAATTAAATTTATGAACTTGTTATACGTCCAATAAAGCAAAATACAGATGCAGTGTAGAGTATATTGGACTGACTAGGCTTTTCTTATCTCACCCTTCTACTCATGGGTTTACCTAGCTTCACTGGAAAGAGGAATCCCATCATGAAATTTACAGTTATACATTTTATGCAGCACAACATGTCCCTAGATCTCAGCTTTGGGATGTGGTAGGGCAAAAATTACCACACCACTCTCGTCATCAGGACCTCCCTGACAGACGGTGTGAGTTTGAAGAAGATCTGAGGAGGTCACTTTTTTTCACCCAAAAAAACACAAAGGGGTACCCCTTTGTGTTTTTTTAGACTAAATTTTTGACCGTCTCAGATTTCTTCCAAACTCACAATGTTGATTAAGCAGGTCCTGACTTACACAGGGGTGTGATTATTTTCAGCCTATCTCATCCCAAAGCTGAGAATTGAGGACTTACGTAACTGGGATTTTCTCTCAATAGGTTTATTGGTGTTGAATATATTGGAATTAAATTTATGAACTTGTTATACGTCCAATAAAGCAAAATACAGATGCAATGTAGGTTAGATTGGACTGACTAGGCTTTTCTGATCGCACCCTTCTACTCGTGTGTTTACCTAGCTTCACTGGAAGTAGGAATCCCATCATGAAATTTACAGTTATACATTTTATGCAGCACAACATGTCCCTATTTCTCAGCTTTGGGATGTGGTAGGGCAAAAATTACCACACCACTCTCGTCGTCAGGACCTCCCTGATACACGGTGTGAGTTGGAAGAAGATCTGAGGAGGATACTTCTTTTCACGCAAAAAACCACTAAGGGGTACCCGTTTGCGTTTTTGTAGATTAAATTTTTGACCGTCTCAGATTTCTTCCAAACTCACGATGTTGATTAAGCAGGTCCTGACTTACACAGGGGTGTGATTATTTTCAGCCTATCTAATCCCAAAGCTGAGAATTGAGGACTTACGTAACTGTGATTTTCTCTCAATTGGTTTATTGGTGTTGAATATATTGGAATTAAATTTATGAACTTGTTATACGTCCAATAAAGCACAATGCAGATGCAGTGTAGAGTATATTGGACTGACTAGGCTTTTCTTATCTCACCCTTCTACTCATGTGTTTACCTAGCTTCACTGGAAGTAAGAATCCCATCATGAAATTTACAGTTATACATTTTATGCAGCACAACATGTCCCTATATCTCAGCTTTGGGATGTGGTAGGGCAACAATTACCACACCACTGTCTTCGTCAGGACCTCCCTGAGATACGGTGTGGGTTTGAAGAAGATCTGAGGAGGTCACATTTTTCACCCAAAAAAACACTACCCCTTTGTGTTTTTTAGACAAAATTTTTGACCGTCTCAGATTTCTTCCAAACTCACAATGTTGATTGAGCCGGCCGTGACTTACACAGGGGTGTGATTATTTCCAGCCTATCTCATCCCAAAGCTGAGATATGAGGACTAACGTAACTGGGATTTTCCCTCAATAGGTTTATTGGTGTTGAATATATTGGAATTAAATTTATGAGCTTGTTATACGTCCAATAAAGCAAAATACAGATGCAGTGTAGGTTATATTGGACTGACTAGGCTTTTCTGATCGCACCCTTCTACTCATGTGTTTACCTAGCTTCACTGGAAGTAAGAATCCCATCATGAAATTTACAGCTATACATTTTATGCAGCACAACATGTCCCTATATCTAAGCTTTAGGATGTGGTAGGGCAACAATTACCACACCACTGTCATCATCAGGACCTCCCTGACACACGGTGTGAGTTTGAAGAAGATCTGAGGAGGTCACTTTTTTCACCCAAAAAAACACTAAGGGGTACCTGTTTGTGTTTTTTTAGACTAAATTTTTGACCGTCTCAGATTTCTTCCAAACTCATGATGTTGATTAAGCAGGTCCTGACTTACACAGGGGTGTGATTATTTTCAGCCTATCTCATCCCAAAGCTGAGAATTGAGGACTTACGTAACTGGGATTTTCTCTCAATTGGTTTATTGGTGTTGAATATATTGGAATTAAATTTATGAACTTGTTATACATCCAATAAAGCAAAATACAGATGCAGTGTAGAGTATATTGGACTGACTAGGCTTTTCTTATCTCACCCTTCTACTCATGGGTTTACCTAGCTTCACTGGAAGTAGGAATCCCATCATGAAATTTACAGTTATACATTTTATGCAGCACAACATGTCCCTATATCTCAGCTTTGGGATGTGGTAGGGCAAAAATTACCACACTACTCTCGTCATCAGAACCTCCCTGACACACGGTGTGAGTTTGAAGAAGATCTGAGGAGGATACTTTTTTTCACCCAAAAAAACACTAAGGGGTACCCCTTTGTGTTTTTTTTTTTTGACTAAAATTTTGACCGTCTCAGATTTCTTCCAAACTCACGATGTTGATTAAGCAGGTCCTGACTTAGACAGGGGTGTGATTATTTTCAGCCTATCTCATCCCAAAGCTGAGAATTGAGGACTTACGTAACTGGGATTTTCTCTCAATAGGTTTATTGGTTTTGAATATATTGGAATTAAATTTATGAACTTGTTATACATCCAATAAAGCAAAATACAGATGCAGTGTAGAGTATATTGGACTGACTAGGCTTTTCTTATCTCACCCTTCTACTCATGGGTTTACCTAGCTTCACTGGAAGTAGGAATCCCATCATGAAATTTACAGTTATACATTTTATGCAGCACAACATGTCCCTATATCTCAGCTTTGGGACGTGGTAGGGCAAGAATTACCGCACCACTCTCGTCGTCAGGACCTCCCTGACACACGGTGTGAGTTTGAAAAAGATCTGAGGAGGTCACTTTTTTCACCCAAAAAAACACAAAGGGATACCCCTTTGTGTTTTTTTTTTTGACTAAAATTTTGACCGTCTCAGATTTCTTCCAAACTCACGATGTTGATTAAGCAGGTCCTGACTTACACAGGGGTGTGATTATTTTCAGCCTATCTCATCCCAAAGCTGAGAATTGAGGACTTACGTAACTGGGATTTTCTCTCAATTGGTTTATTGGTGTTGAATATATTGGAATTAAATTTATGAACTTGTTATACGTCCAATAAAGCAAAATACAGATGCAGTGTAGAGTATATTGGACTGACTAGGCTTTTCTTATCTCACCCTTCTACTCATGGGTTTACCTAGCTTCACTGGAAGTAAGAATCCCATCATGAAATTTACAGCTATACATTTTATGCAGCACAACATGTCCCTATATCTCAGCTTTGGGATGTGGTAGGGCAAAAATTACCACACCACTCTCGTCATCAGGACCTCACTGACACACGGTGTGAGTTTCAAGAAGATCTGAGGAGGTCACTCTTTTCACCCAAAAAAACACAAAGGGGTACCCCTTTGTGTTTTTTTTAGACTAACTTTTTAACCGTCTCAGATTTCTTCCAAACTCACGATGTTGATTGAGCAGGTCCTGACTTACACAGGGGTGTGATTATTTTTAGGCTATCTCATCCCAAATCTGAGATATGAGGACTAACGTAACTGGGATTTTCTCTCAAAATGTTTATTGGTGTTGAATATATTGGAATTAAATTTATGAACTTGTTATACGTCCAATAAAGCAAAATACAGATGCAGTGTAGAGTATATTGGACTGACTAGGCTTTTCTTATCTCACCCTTCTACTCATGGGTTTACCTAGCTTCACTGGAAGTAGGAATCCCATCATGAAATTTACAGTTATACATTTTATACAGCACAACATGTCCCTATATCTCAGCTTTGGGATGTGGTAGGGCAAAAATTACCACACTACTCTCGTCGTCAGGACCTCCCTGACACACGATGTGAGTTTGAAGAAGATCTGAGGAGGTCACTTTTTTCACCCAAAAAAACACTAAGGGGTACCTGTTTGTGTTTTTTTAGACTAAATTTTTGACCGTCTCAGATTTCTTCCAAACTCACGATGTTGATTAAGCAGGTCCTGACTTACACAGGGTTGTGATTATTTTCAGCCTATCTCATCCCAAAGCTGGGATATGAGGACTTACGTAACTGGGATTTTCTCTCAATAGGTTTATTGGTGTTGAATATATTGGAATTAAATTTATGAACTTGTTATACGTCCAATAAAGCAAAATACAGATGCAGTGTAGAGTATATTGGACTGACTAGGCTTTTCTTATCTCACCCTTCTACTCATGGGTTTACCTAGCTTCACTGGAAGTAGGAATCCCATCATGAAATTTACAGTTATACATTTTATGCAGCACAACATGTCCCTATATCTCAGCTTTGGGATGTGGTAGGGCAAAAATTACCACACCACTCTCGTCATCAGGACCTCCCTGACACACGGTGTGCGTTTGAAGAAAATCTGAGGAGGTCACTTTTTTCACCCAAAAAAACACAAAGGGGTACCCCTTTGTGTTTTTTTTAGATTAACTTTTTAACCATCTCAGATTTCTTCCAAACTCACGATGTTGATTGAGCAGGTCCTGACTTACACAGGGGTGTGATTATTTTTAGCCTATCTCATCCCAAAGCTGAGATATGAGGACTAACGTAACTGGGATTTTCTCTCAAAATGTTTATTGGTGTTGAATATATTGGAATTAAATTTATGAACTTGTTATACGTCCAATAAAGCAAAATACAGATGCAGTGTAGAGTATATTGGACTGACTAGGCTTTTCTTATCTCACCCTTCTACTCATGGGTTTACCTAGCTTCACTGGAAGTAGGAATCCCATCATGAAATTTACAGTTATACATTTTATGCAGCACAACATGTCCCTATATCTCAGCTTTGGGATGTGGTAGGGCAAAAATTACCACACTACTCTCGTCGTCAGGACCTCCCTGACACACGATGTGAGTTTGAAGAAGATCTGAGGAGGTCACTTTTTTCACCCAAAAAAACACTAAGGGGTACCTGTTTGTGTTTTTTTAGACTAAATTTTTGACCGTCTCAGATTTCTTCCAAACTCACGATGTTGATTAAGCAGGTCCTGACTTACACAGGGGTGTGATTATTTTCAGCCTATCTCATCCCAAAGCTGGGATATGAGGACTTACTTAACTGTGATTTTCTCTCAATAGGTTTATTGGTGTTGAATATATTGGAATTAAATTTATGAACTTGTTATACGTCCAATAAAGCAAAATACAGATGCAGTGTAGAGTATATTGGACTGACTAGGCTTTTCTTATCTCACCCTTCTACTCATGGGTTTACCTAGCTTCACTGGAAAGAGGAATCCCATCATGAAATTTACAGTTATACATTTTATGCAGCACAACATGTCCCTAGATCTCAGCTTTGGGATGTGGTAGGGCAAAAATTACCACACCACTCTCGTCATCAGGACCTCCCTGACAGACGGTGTGAGTTTGAAGAAGATCTGAGGAGGTCACTTTTTTTCACCCAAAAAAACACAAAGGGGTACCCCTTTGTGTTTTTTTAGACTAAATTTTTGACCGTCTCAGATTTCTTCCAAACTCACAATGTTGATTAAGCAGGTCCTGACTTACACAGGGGTGTGATTATTTTCAGCCTATCTCATCCCAAAGCTGAGAATTGAGGACTTACGTAACTGGGATTTTCTCTCAATAGGTTTATTGGTGTTGAATATATTGGAATTAAATTTATGAACTTGTTATACGTCCAATAAAGCAAAATACAGATGCAATGTAGGTTAGATTGGACTGACTAGGCTTTTCTGATCGCACCCTTCTACTCGTGTGTTTACCTAGCTTCACTGGAAGTAGGAATCCCATCATGAAATTTACAGTTATACATTTTATGCAGCACAACATGTCCCTATTTCTCAGCTTTGGGATGTGGTAGGGCAAAAATTACCACACCACTCTCGTCGTCAGGACCTCCCTGATACACGGTGTGAGTTGGAAGAAGATCTGAGGAGGATACTTCTTTTCACGCAAAAAACCACTAAGGGGTACCCGTTTGCGTTTTTGTAGATTAAATTTTTGACCGTCTCAGATTTCTTCCAAACTCACGATGTTGATTAAGCAGGTCCTGACTTACACAGGGGTGTGATTATTTTCAGCCTATCTAATCCCAAAGCTGAGAATTGAGGACTTACGTAACTGTGATTTTCTCTCAATTGGTTTATTGGTGTTGAATATATTGGAATTAAATTTATGAACTTGTTATACGTCCAATAAAGCACAATGCAGATGCAGTGTAGAGTATATTGGACTGACTAGGCTTTTCTTATCTCACCCTTCTACTCATGTGTTTACCTAGCTTCACTGGAAGTAAGAATCCCATCATGAAATTTACAGTTATACATTTTATGCAGCACAACATGTCCCTATATCTCAGCTTTGGGATGTGGTAGGGCAACAATTACCACACCACTGTCTTCGTCAGGACCTCCCTGAGATACGGTGTGGGTTTGAAGAAGATCTGAGGAGGTCACATTTTTCACCCAAAAAAACACTACCCCTTTGTGTTTTTTTAGACAAAATTTTTGACCGTCTCAGATTTCTTCCAAACTCACAATGTTGATTGAGCCGGCCGTGACTTACACAGGGGTGTGATTATTTCCAGCCTATCTCATCCCAAAGCTGAGATATGAGGACTAACGTAACTGGGATTTTCTCTCAATAGGTTTATTGGTGTTGAATATATTGGAATTAAATTTATGAGCTTGTTATACGTCCAATAAAGCAAAATACAGATGCAGTGTAGGTTATATTGGACTGACTAGGCTTTTCTGATCGCACCCTTCTACTCATGTGTTTACCTAGCTTCACTGGAAGTAAGAATCCCATCATGAAATTTACAGCTATACATTTTATGCAGCACAACATGTCCCTATATCTAAGCTTTGGGATGTGGTAGGGCAACAATTACCACACCACTGTCATCATCAGGACCTCCCTGACACACGGTGTGAGTTTGAAGAAGATCTGAGGAGGTCACTTTTTTCACCCAAAAAAACACTAAGGGGTACCTGTTTGTGTTTTTTTAGACTAAATTTTTGACCGTCTCAGATTTCTTCCAAACTCATGATGTTGATTAAGCAGGTCCTGACTTACACAGGGGTGTGATTATTTTCAGCCTATCTCATCCCAAAGCTGAGAATTGAGGACTTACGTAACTGGGATTTTCTCTCAATTGGTTTATTGGTGTTGAATATATTGGAATTAAATTTATGAACTTGTTATACATCCAATAAAGCAAAATACAGATGCAGTGTAGAGTATATTGGACTGACTAGGCTTTTCTTATCTCACCCTTCTACTCATGGGTTTACCTAGCTTCACTGGAAGTAGGAATCCCATCATGAAATTTACAGTTATACATTTTATGCAGCACAACATGTCCCTATATCTCAGCTTTGGGATGTGGTAGGGCAAAAATTACCACACTACTCTCGTCATCAGAACCTCCCTGACACACGGTGTGAGTTTGAAGAAGATCTGAGGAGGATACTTTTTTTCACCCAAAAAAACACTAAGGGGTACCCCTTTGTGTTTTTTTTTTTTGACTAAAATTTTGACCGTCTCAGATTTCTTCCAAACTCACGATGTTGATTAAGCAGGTCCTGACTTAGACAGGGGTGTGATTATTTTCAGCCTATCTCATCCCAAAGCTGAGAATTGAGGACTTACGTAACTGGGATTTTCTCTCAATAGGTTTATTGGTTTTGAATATATTGGAATTAAATTTATGAACTTGTTATACATCCAATAAAGCAAAATACAGATGCAGTGTAGAGTATATTGGACTGACTAGGCTTTTCTTATCTCACCCTTCTACTCATGGGTTTACCTAGCTTCACTGGAAGTAGGAATCCCATCATGAAATTTACAGTTATACATTTTATGCAGCACAACATGTCCCTATATCTCAGCTTTGGGACGTGGTAGGGCAAGAATTACCGCACCACTCTCGTCGTCAGGACCTCCCTGACACACGGTGTGAGTTTGAAGAAGATCTGAGGAGGTCACTTTTTTCACCCAAAAAAACACAAAGGGGTACCCCTTTGTGTTTTTTTTTTTGACTAAAATTTTGACCGTCTCAGATTTCTTCCAAACTCACGATGTTGATTAAGCAGGTCCTGACTTACACAGGGGTGTGATTATTTTCAGCCTATCTCATCCCAAAGCTGAGAATTGAGGACTTACGTAACTGGGATTTTCTCTCAATTGGTTTATTGGTGTTGAATATATTGGAATTAAATTTATGAACTTGTTATACGTCCAATAAAGCAAAATACAGATGCAGTGTAGAGTATATTGGACTGACTAGGCTTTTCTTATCTCACCCTTCTACTCATGGGTTTACCTAGCTTCACTGGAAGTAAGAATCCCATCATGAAATTTACAGCTATACATTTTATGCAGCACAACATGTCCCTATATCTCAGCTTTGGGATGTGGTAGGGCAAAAATTACCACACCACTCTCGTCATCAGGACCTCACTGACACACGGTGTGAGTTTGAAGAAGATCTGAGGAGGTCACTTTTTTCACCCAAAAAAACACAAAGGGGTACCCCTTTGTGTTTTTTTTAGACTAACTTTTTAACCGTCTCAGATTTCTTCCAAACTCACGATGTTGATTGAGCAGGTCCTGACTTACACAGGGGTGTGATTATTTTTAGGCTATCTCATCCCAAATCTGAGATATGAGGACTAACGTAACTGGGATTTTCTCTCAAAATGTTTATTGGTGTTGAATATATTGGAATTAAATTTATGAGCTTGTTATACGTCCAATAAAGCAAAATACAGATGCAGTGTAGGTTATATTGGACTGACTAGGCTTTTCTGATCGCACCCTTCTACTCATGTGTTTACCTAGCTTCATTGGAAGTAGGAATCCCATCATGAATTTTACAGTTATACATTTTATGCAGCACAACATGTCCCTATATCTCAGCTTTGGAATGTGGTAGGGCAAAAATTACCACACCACTCTTGTCGTCAGGACCTCCCTGACACACGGTGTGAGTTTGAAGAAGATCTGAGGAGGTCACTTTTTTTCACCCAAAAAAACACAAAGGGGTACCCCTTTGTGTTTTTTTAGACTAAATTTTTAACCGTCTCAGATTTCTTCCAAACTCACGATGTTGATTAAGCAGGTCCTGACTTACACTGATTATTTTCAGCCTATCTAATCCCAAAGCTGAGAATTGAGGACTTACGTATTTGGGATTTTCTCTCAATTGGTTTATTGGTGTTGAATATATTGGAATTAAATTTATGAGCTTGTTATACGTCCAATAAAGCAAAATACAGATGCAGTGTAGAGTATATTGGACTGACTAGGCTTTTCTGATCGCACCCTTCTACTCATGTGTTTACCTAGCTTCATTGGAAGTGGGAATCCCATCATGAAATTTACAGTTATACATTTTATGCAGCACAACATGTCCCTATATCTCAGCTTTGGGATGTGGTAGGGCAATAATTACCACACCACTCTCGTCGTTAGGACCTCCCTGACACACGGTGTGAGTTTGAAGAAGATCTGAGGAGGTCACTTTTTTTCACCCAAAAAAACACAAAGGGTTACCCCTTTGTGTTTTTTTAGACAAAATTTTTGACCGTCTCAGATTTCTTCCAAACTCACGATGTTGATTAAGCAGGTCCTGACTTACACAGGGGTGTGATTATTTTCAGCCTATCTAATCCCAAAGCTGAGAATTGAGGACTTACGTAACTGGGATTTTCTCTCAATTGGTTTATTGGTGTTGAATATATTGGAATTGAATTTATGAACTTGGGCAAAAATTACCACACCACTCTCGTCGTCAGGACCTCCCTGACACACGGTGTGAGTTTGAAGAAGATCTGAGGAGGATACTTTTTTTCACCCAAAAAAACACTAAGGGGTACCTGTTTGTGTTTTTTTAGACTAAATTTTTGACCGTCTCAGATTTCTTCCAAACTCACGATGTTGATTAAGCAGGTCCTGACTTACACAGGGGTGTGATTATTTTCAGCCTATCTCATCCCAAAGCTGAGATATGAGGACTTACGTAACTGGGATTTTCTCTCAATAGGTTTATTGGTGTTGAATATATTGGAATTAAATTTATGAGCTTGTTATACGTCCAATAAAGCAAAATACAGATGCAATGTAGGTTATATTGGACTGCCTAGGCTTTTCTGATCGCACCCTTCTACTCATGTGTTTACCTAGCTTCATTGGAAGTAGGAATCCCATCATGAAATTTACAGTTATACATTTTATGCAGCACAACATGTCCCTATATCTCAGCTTTGGAATGTGGTAGGGCAAAAATTACCACACCACTCTCGTCGTCAGGACCTCCCTGACACACGGTGTGAGTTTGAAGAAGATCTGAGGAGGTCACTTTTTTCACCCAAAAAAACACAAAGGGGTACCCCTTTGTGTTTTTTTAGACTAAATTTTTAACCGTCTCAGATTTCTTCCAAACTCACGATGTTGATTAAGCAGGTCCTGACTTACACTGATTATTTTCAGCCTATCTAATCCCAAAGCTGAGAATTGAGGACTTACGTATTTGGGATTTTCTCTCAATTGGTTTATTGGTGTTGAATATATTGGAATTGAATTTATGAACTTGGGCAAAAATTACCACACCACTCTCGTCGTCAGGACCTCCCTGACACACGGTGTGAGTTTGAAGAAGATCTGAGGAGGATACTTTTTTTCACCCAAAAAAACACTAAGGGGTACCTGTTTGTGTTTTTTTAGACTAAATTTTTGACCGTCTCAGATTTCTTCCAAACTCACGATGTTGATTAAGCAGGTCCTGACTTACACAGGGGTGTGATTATTTTCAGCCTATCTAATCCTAAAGCTGAGAATTGAGGACTTACGTAACTGGGATTTTCTCTCAATTGGTTTATTGGTGTTGAATATATTGGAATTAAATTTATGAACTTGTTATACGTCCAATAAAGCAAAATACAGATGCAGTGTAGAGTATATTGGACTGACTAGGCTTTTCTGATCGCACCCTTCTACTCATGTGTTTACCTAGCTTCATTGGAAGTAGGAATCCCATCATGAAATTTACAGTTATACATTTTATGCAGCACAACATGTCCCTATATCTCAGCTTTGGGATGTGGTAGGGCAAAATATCCCACACTCTCTCGTCGTCAGGACCTCCCTGATACACGGTGTGAGTTTGAAGAAGATCTGAGGAGGTCACATTTTTCACCCAAAAAACCACTAAGGGGTACCCCTTTGTGTTTTTTTAGACAAAATTTTTGACCATCTCAGATTTCTTCCAAACTCACGATGTTGATTAAGCAGGTCTTGACTTACACAGGGGTGTGATTATTTTCAGCCTATCTAATCCCAAAGCTGAGAATTGAGGACTTACGTAACTGTGATTTTCTCTCAATTGGTTTATTGGTGTTGAATATATTGGAATTAAATTTATGAACTTGTTATACGTCCAATAAAGCACAATACAGATGCAGTGTAGAGTATATTGGACTGACTAGGCTTTTCTTATCTCAACCTTCTACTCGTATGTTTACCTAGCTTCACTGCGAGTAGGAATCCCATCATGAAATTTACAGTTATACAATTTATGCAGCACAACATGTGCCAACACTTTATTGGTGTTGAATATATTGGAATTAAATTTATGAGCTTGTTATACGTCCAATAAAGCAAAATACAGATGCAGTATAGAGTATATTGGACTGACTAGGCTTTTCTTATCTCACCCTTCTACTCATGGGTTTACCTAGCTTCACTGGAAGTAGGAGTCCCATCATGAAATTTACAGTTATACAGTTTATGCAGCACAACATGTCCCTATATCTCAGCTTTGGGATGTGGTAGGGCAACAATTACCACACCATTGTCTTCGTCAGGACCTCTCTGACACACGGTGTGGGTTTGAAGAAGATCTTAAGAGGTCACATTTTTCACCCAAAAAAAACCCACTAGACTAAATTTTTGACCGTCTCAGATTTCTTCCAAACTCACGATGTTGATTAAGCAGGTCCTGACGTATACAGGGGTGTGATTATTTCCAGCCTATCTCATCCCAAAGCTGAGATATGAGGACTAACGTAACTGGGATTTTCTCTCAATAGGTTTATTGGTGTTGAATATATTGGAATTAAATTTATGAGCTTGTTATACGTCCAATAAAGCAAAATACAGATGCAGTGTAGGTTATATTGGACTGACTAGGCTTTTCTGATCGCACCCTTCTACTCATGTGTTTACCTAGCTTCACTGGAAGTAAGAATCCCATCATGAAATTTACAGTTATACATTTTATGCAGCACAACATGTCCCTATATCTCAGCTTTGGGATGTGGTAGGGCAACAATTACCACGCCACTGTCTTCGTCAGGACCTCCCTGAGATACGGTGTGGGTTTGAAGAAGATCTGAGGAGGTCACATTTTTCACCCAAAAAAAACCCACTAAGGGGTACCCCTTTGTGTTTTTTTAGACTAACTTTTTAACCGTCTCAGATTTCTTCCAAACTCATGATGTTGATTGAGCAGGTTCTGACTTACACAGGGGTGTGATTATTTTCAGCCTGTCTCATCCCAAAGCTGAGATATGAGGACTAACGTAACTGGGATTTTCTCTCAATAGGTTTATTGGTGTTGAATATATTGGAATTAAATTGATGAGCTTGTTATACGTCCAATAAAGCAAAATACAGATGCAATGTAGGTTATATTGGACTGACTAGGCTTTTCTGATCGCACCCTTCTACTCGTGTGTTTACCTAGCTTCACTGGAAGTAGGAATCCCATCATGAAATTTACAGTTATACATTTTATGCAGCACAACATGTCCCTATATCTCAGCTTTGGGATGTGGTAGGGCAAAAATTACCACACCACTCTCGTCGTCAGGACCTCCCTGATACACGGTGTGAGTTTGAAGAAGATCTGAGGAGGATACTTCTTTTCACGCAAAAAACCACTAAGGGGTACCCGTTTGTGTTTTTTTAGATTAAATTTTTGACCGTCTCAGATTTCTTCCAAACTCACGATGTTGATTAAGCAGGTCCTGACTTACACAGGGGTGTGATTATTTTCAGCCTATCTAATCCCAAAGCTGAGAATTGAGGACTTACGTAACTGTGATTTTCTCTCAATTGGTTTATTGGTGTTGAATATATTGGAATTAAATTTATGAACTTGTTATACGTCCAATAAAGCACAATACAGATGCAGTGTAGAGTATATTGGACTGACTAGGCTTTTCTTATCTCAACCTTCTACTCGTATGTTTACCTAGCTTCACTGCGAGTAGGAATCCCATCATGAAATTTACAGTTATACAATTTATGCAGCACAACATGTGCCTATATCTCAGCTTTGGGATGTGGTAGAGCAACAATTACCACACCACTGTCATCATCAGGACCTCCCTGACACACGGTGTGGGGTTGAAGAAGATCTTAGGAGGTCACATTTTTCACCTAAAAAAAAAACACTAAGGGGTACCCCTTTGTGTTTTTTTTAGACTAACTTTTTAACCGTCTCAGATTTCTTCCAAACTCACGATGTTGATTAAGCAGGTCCTGACTTACACTGATTATTTTCAGCCTATCTAATCCCAAAGCTGAGAATTGAGGACTTACGTATTTGGGATTTTCTCTCAATTGGTTTATTGGTGTTGAATATATTGGAATTGAATTTATGAACTTGGGCAAAAATTACCACACCACTCTCGTCGTCAGGACCTCCCTGACACACGGTGTGAGTTTGAAGAAGATCTGAGGAGGATACTTTTTTTCACCCAAAAAAACACTAAGGGGTACCTGTTTGTGTTTTTTTAGACTAAATTTTTGACCGTCTCAGATTTCTTCCAAACTCACGATGTTGATTAAGCAGGTCCTGACTTACACAGGGGTGTGATTATTTTCAGCCTATCTAATCCTAAAGCTGAGAATTGAGGACTTACGTAACTGGGATTTTCTCTCAATTGGTTTATTGGTGTTGAATATATTGGAATTAAATTTATGAACTTGTTATACGTCCAATAAAGCAAAATACAGATGCAGTGTAGAGTATATTGGACTGACTAGGCTTTTCTGATCGCACCCTTCTACTCATGTGTTTACCTAGCTTCATTGGAAGTAGGAATCCCATCATGAAATTTACAGTTATACATTTTATGCAGCACAACATGTCCCTATATCTCAGCTTTGGGATGTGGTAGGGCAAAAATTACCACACCACTCTCGTCGTTAGGACCTCCCTGACACACGGTGTGAGTTTGAAGAAGATCTGAGGAGGTCACTTTTTTTCACCCAAAAAAACACAAAAGGGTTCCCCTTTGTGTTTTTTTAGACAAAATTTTTGACCGTCTCAGATTTCTTCCAAACTCACGATGTTGATTAAGCAGGTCCTGACTTACACAGGGGTGTGATTATTTTCAGCCTATCTAATCCCAAAGCTGAGAATTGAGGACTTACGTAACTGGGATTTTCTCTCAATTGGTTTATTGGTGTTGAATATATTGGAATTGAATTTATGAACTTGGGCAAAAATTACCACACCACTCTCGTCGTCAGGACCTCCCTGACACACGGTGTGAGTTTGAAGAAGATCTGAGGAGGATACTTTTTTTCACCCAAAAAAACACTAAGGGGTACCTGTTTGTGTTTTTTTAGACTAAATTTTTGACCGTCTCAGATTTCTTCCAAACTCACGATGTTGATTAAGCAGGTCCTGACTTACACAGGGGTGTGATTATTTTCAGCCTATCTCATCCCAAAGCTGAGATATGAGGACTTACGTAACTGGGATTTTCTCTCAATAGGTTTATTGGTGTTGAATATATTGGAATTAAATTTATGAGCTTGTTATACGTCCAATAAAGCAAAATACAGATGCAATGTAGGTTATATTGGACTGCCTAGGCTTTTCTGATCGCACCCTTCTACTCATGGGTTTACCTAGCTTCACTGGAAGTAAGAATCCCATCATGAAATTTACAGCTATACATTTTATGCAGCACAACATGTCCCTATATCTCAGCTTTGGGATGTGGTAGGGCAAAAATTACCACACCACTCTCGTCATCAGGACCTCACTGACACACGGTGTGAGTTTGAAGAAGATCTGAGGAGGTCACTTTTTTCACCCAAAAAAACACAAAGGGGTACCCCTTTGTGTTTTTTTTAGACTAACTTTTTAACCGTCTCAGATTTCTTCCAAACTCACGATGTTGATTGAGCAGGTCCTGACTTACACAGGGGTGTGATTATTTTTAGGCTATCTCATCCCAAATCTGAGATATGAGGACTAACGTAACTGGGATTTTCTCTCAAAATGTTTATTGGTGTTGAATATATTGGAATTAAATTTATGAGCTTGTTATACGTCCAATAAAGCAAAATACAGATGCAGTGTAGGTTATATTGGACTGACTAGGCTTTTCTGATCGCACCCTTCTACTCATGTGTTTACCTAGCTTCATTGGAAGTAGGAATCCCATCATGAATTTTACAGTTATACATTTTATGCAGCACAACATGTCCCTATATCTCAGCTTTGGAATGTGGTAGGGCAAAAATTACCACACCACTCTCGTCATCAGGACCTCACTGACACACGGTGTGAGTTTGAAGAAGATCTGAGGAGGTCACTTTTTTCACCCAAAAAAACACAAAGGGGTACCCCTTTGTGTTTTTTTTAGACTAACTTTTTAACCGTCTCAGATTTCTTCCAAACTCACGATGTTGATTGAGCAGGTCCTGACTTACACAGGGGTGTGATTATTTTTAGGCTATCTCATCCCAAATCTGAGATATGAGGACTAACGTAACTGGGATTTTCTCTCAAAATGTTTATTGGTGTTGAATATATTGGAATTAAATTTATGAGCTTGTTATACGTCCAATAAAGCAAAATACAGATGCAGTGTAGGTTATATTGGACTGACTAGGCTTTTCTGATCGCACCCTTCTACTCATGTGTTTACCTAGCTTCATTGGAAGTAGGAATCCCATCATGAATTTTACAGTTATACATTTTATGCAGCACAACATGTCTCTATATCTCAGCTTTGGAATGTGGTAGGGCAACAATTACCACACCACTCTCGTCGTCAGGACCTCCCTGACACACGGTGTGAGTTTGAAGAAGATCTGAAGAGGTCACTTTTTTTCACCCAAAAAAACACAAAGGGGTACCCCTTTGTGTTTTTTTAGACTAAATTTTTAACCGTCTCAGATTTCTTCCAAACTCACGATGTTGATTAAGCAGGTCCTGACTTACACTGATTATTTTCAGCCTATCTAATCCCAAAGCTGAGAATTGAGGACTTACGTATTTGGGATTTTCTCTCAATTGGTTTATTGGTGTTGAATATATTGGAATTGAATTTATGAACTTGGGCAAAAATTACCACACCACTCTCGTCGTCAGGACCTCCCTGACACACGGTGTGAGTTTGAAGAAGATCTGAGGAGGATACTTTTTTTCACCCAAAAAAACACTAAGGGGTACCTGTTTGTGTTTTTTTAGACTAAATTTTTGACCGTCTCAGATTTCTTCCAAACTCACGATGTTGATTAAGCAGGTCCTGACTTACACAGGGGTGTGATTATTTTCAGCCTATCTAATCCTAAAGCTGAGAATTGAGGACTTACGTAACTGGGATTTTCTCTCAATTGGTTTATTGGTGTTGAATATATTGGAATTAAATTTATGAACTTGTTATACGTCCAATAAAGCAAAATACAGATGCAGTGTAGAGTATATTGGACTGACTAGGCTTTTCTGATCGCACCCTTCTACTCATGTGTTTACCTAGCTTCATTGGAAGTAGGAATCCCATCATGAAATTTACAGTTATACATTTTATGCAGCACAACATGTCCCTATATCTCAGCTTTGGAATGTGGTAGGGCAAAAATTACCACACCACTCTCGTCGTCAGGACCTCCCTGACACACGGTGTGAGTTTGAAGAAGATCTGAGGAGGTCACTTTTTTTCACCCAAAAAAACACAAAGGGGTACCCCTTTGTGTTTTTTTAGACTAAATTTTTAACCGTCTCAGATTTCTTCCAAACTCACGATGTTGATTAAGCAGGTCCTGACTTACACTGATTATTTTCAGCCTATCTAATCCCAAAGCTGAGAATTGAGGACTTACGTATTTGGGATTTTCTCTCAATTGGTTTATTGGTGTTGAATATATTGGAATTGAATTTATGAACTTGGGCAAAAATTACCACACCACTCTCGTCGTCAGGACCTCCCTGACACACGGTGTGAGTTTGAAGAAGATCTGAGGAGGATACTTTTTTTCACCCAAAAAAACACTAAGGGGTACCTGTTTGTGTTTTTTTAGACTAAATTTTTGACCGTCTCAGATTTCTTCCAAACTCACGATGTTGATTAAGCAGGTCCTGACTTACACAGGGGTGTGATTATTTTCAGCCTATCTAATCCTAAAGCTGAGAATTGAGGACTTACGTAACTGGGATTTTCTCTCAATTGGTTTATTGGTGTTGAATATATTGGAATTAAATTTATGAACTTGTTATACGTCCAATAAAGCACAATACAGATGCAGTGTAGAGTATATTGGACTGACTAGGCTTTTCTTATCTCAACCTTCTACTCGTATGTTTACCTAGCTTCACTGCGAGTAGGAATCCCATCATGAAATTTACAGTTATACAATTTATGCAGCACAACATGTGCCAACACTTTATTGGTGTTGAATATATTGGAATTAAATTTATGAGCTTGTTATACGTCCAATAAAGCAAAATACAGATGCAGTATAGAGTATATTGGACTGACTAGGCTTTTCTTATCTCACCCTTCTACTCATGGGTTTACCTAGCTTCACTGGAAGTAGGAGTCCCATCATGAAATTTACAGTTATACAGTTTATGCAGCACAACATGTCCCTATATCTCAGCTTTGGGATGTGGTAGGGCAACAATTACCACACCATTGTCTTCGTCAGGACCTCTCTGACACACGGTGTGGGTTTGAAGAAGATCTTAAGAGGTCACATTTTTCACCCAAAAAAAACCCACTAGACTAAATTTTTGACCGTCTCAGATTTCTTCCAAACTCACGATGTTGATTAAGCAGGTCCTGACGTATACAGGGGTGTGATTATTTCCAGCCTATCTCATCCCAAAGCTGAGATATGAGGACTAACGTAACTGGGATTTTCTCTCAATAGGTTTATTGGTGTTGAATATATTGGAATTAAATTTATGAGCTTGTTATACGTCCAATAAAGCAAAATACAGATGCAGTGTAGGTTATATTGGACTGACTAGGCTTTTCTGATCGCACCCTTCTACTCATGTGTTTACCTAGCTTCACTGGAAGTAAGAATCCCATCATGAAATTTACAGTTATACATTTTATGCAGCACAACATGTCCCTATATCTCAGCTTTGGGATGTGGTAGGGCAACAATTACCACACCACTGTCTTCGTCAGGACCTCCCTGAGATACGGTGTGGGTTTGAAGAAGATCTGAGGAGGTCACATTTTTCACCCAAAAAAAACCCACTAAGGGGTACCCGTTTGTGTTTTTTTAGACTAACTTTTTAACCGTCTCAGATTTCTTCCAAACTCATGATGTTGATTGAGCAGGTTCTGACTTACACAGGGGTGTGATTATTTTCAGCCTGTCTCATCCCAAAGCTGAGATATGAGGACTAACGTAACTGGGATTTTCTCTCAATAGGTTTATTGGTGTTGAATATATTGGAATTAAATTGATGAGCTTGTTATACGTCCAATAAAGCAAAATACAGATGCAATGTAGGTTATATTGGACTGACTAGGCTTTTCTGATCGCACCCTTCTACTCGTGTGTTTACCTAGCTTCACTGGAAGTAGGAATCCCATCATGAAATTTACAGTTATACATTTTATGCAGCACAACATGTCCCTATATCTCAGCTTTGGGATGTGGTAGGGCAAAAATTACCACACCACTCTCGTCGTCAGGACCTCCCTGATACACGGTGTGAGTTTGAAGAAGATCTGAGGAGGATACTTCTTTTCACGCAAAAAACCACTAAGGGGTACCCGTTTGTGTTTTTTTAGATTAAATTTTTGACCGTCTCAGATTTCTTCCAAACTCACGATGTTGATTAAGCAGGTCCTGACTTACACAGGGGTGTGATTATTTTCAGCCTATCTAATCCCAAAGCTGAGAATTGAGGACTTACGTAACTGTGATTTTCTCTCAATTGGTTTATTGGTGTTGAATATATTGGAATTAAATTTATGAACTTGTTATACGTCCAATAAAGCACAATACAGATGCAGTGTAGAGTATATTGGACTGACTAGGCTTTTCTTATCTCAACCTTCTACTCGTATGTTTACCTAGCTTCACTGCGAGTAGGAATCCCATCATGAAATTTACAGTTATACAATTTATGCAGCACAACATGTGCCTATATCTCAGCTTTGGGATGTGGTAGAGCAACAATTACCACACCACTGTCATCATCAGGACCTCCCTGACACACGGTGTGGGGTTGAAGAAGATCTTAGGAGGTCACATTTTTCACCTAAAAAAAAAACACTAAGGGGTACCCCTTTGTGTTTTTTTTAGACTAACTTTTTAACCGTCTCAGATTTCTTCCAAACTCACGATGTTGATTAAGCAGGTCCTGACTTACACTGATTATTTTCAGCCTATCTAATCCCAAAGCTGAGAATTGAGGACTTACGTAACTGGGATTTTCTCTCAATTGGTTTATTGGTGTTGAATATATTGGAATTGAATTTATGAACTTGGGCAAAAATTACCACACCACTCTCGTCGTCAGGACCTCCCTGACACACGGTGTGAGTTTGAAGAAGATCTGAGGAGGATACTTTTTTTCACCCAAAAAAACACTAAGGGGTACCTGTTTGTGTTTTTTTAGACTAAATTTTTGACCGTCTCAGATTTCTTCCAAACTCACGATGTTGATTAAGCAGGTCCTGACTTACACAGGGGTGTGATTATTTTCAGCCTATCTCATCCCAAAGCTGAGATATGAGGACTTACGTAACTGGGATTTTCTCTCAATAGGTTTATTGGTGTTGAATATATTGGAATTAAATTTATGAGCTTGTTATACGTCCAATAAAGCAAAATACAGATGCAATGTAGGTTATATTGGACTGCCTAGGCTTTTCTGATCGCACCCTTCTACTCATGGGTTTACCTAGCTTCACTGGAAGTAAGAATCCCATCATGAAATTTACAGCTATACATTTTATGCAGCACAACATGTCCCTATATCTCAGCTTTGGGATGTGGTAGGGCAAAAATTACCACACCACTCTCGTCATCAGGACCTCACTGACACACGGTGTGAGTTTGAAGAAGATCTGAGGAGGTCACTTTTTTCACCCAAAAAAACACAAAGGGGTACCCCTTTGTGTTTTTTTTAGACTAACTTTTTAACCGTCTCAGATTTCTTCCAAACTCACGATGTTGATTGAGCAGGTCCTGACTTACACAGGGGTGTGATTATTTTTAGGCTATCTCATCCCAAATCTGAGATATGAGGACTAACGTAACTGGGATTTTCTCTCAAAATGTTTATTGGTGTTGAATATATTGGAATTAAATTTATGAGCTTGTTATACGTCCAATAAAGCAAAATACAGATGCAGTGTAGGTTATATTGGACTGACTAGGCTTTTCTGATCGCACCCTTCTACTCATGTGTTTACCTAGCTTCATTGGAAGTAGGAATCCCATCATGAATTTTACAGTTATACATTTTATGCAGCACAACATGTCCCTATATCTCAGCTTTGGAATGTGGTAGGGCAAAAATTACCACACCACTCTCGTCGTCAGGACCTCCCTGACACACGGTGTGAGTTTGAAGAAGATCTGAGGAGGTCACTTTTTTTCACCCAAAAAAACACAAAGGGGTACCCCTTTGTGTTTTTTTAGACTAAATTTTTAACCGTCTCAGATTTCTTCCAAACTCACGATGTTGATTAAGCAGGTCCTGACTTACACTGATTATTTTCAGCCTATCTAATCCCAAAGCTGAGAATTGAGGACTTACGTATTTGGGATTTTCTCTCAATTGGTTTATTGGTGTTGAATATATTGGAATTGAATTTATGAACTTGGGCAAAAATTACCACACCACTCTCGTCGTCAGGACCTCCCTGACACACAGTGTGAGTTTGAAGAAGATCTGAGGAGGATACTTTTTTTCACCCAAAAAAACACTAAGGGGTACCTGTTTGTGTTTTTTTAGACTAAATTTTTGACCGTCTCAGATTTCTTCCAAACTCACGATGTTGATTAAGCAGGTCCTGACTTACACAGGGGTGTGATTATTTTCAGCCTATCTAATCCTAAAGCTGAGAATTGAGGACTTACGTAACTGGGATTTTCTCTCAATTGGTTTATTGGTGTTGAATATATTGGAATTAAATTTATGAACTTGTTATACGTCCAATAAAGCAAAATACAGATGCAGTGTAGAGTATATTGGACTGACTAGGCTTTTCTGATCGCACCCTTCTACTCATGTGTTTACCTAGCTTCATTGGAAGTAGGAATCCCATCATGAAATTTACAGTTATACATTTTATGCAGCACAACATGTCCCTATATCTCAGCTTTGGGATGTGGTAGGGCAACAATTACCACACCACTGTCTTCGTCAGGACCTCCCTGAGATACGGTGTGGGTTTGAAGAAGATCTGAGGAGGTCACATTTTTCACCCAAAAAAAACCCACTAAGGGGTACCCGTTTGTGTTTTTTTAGACTAACTTTTTAACCGTCTCAGATTTCTTCCAAACTCATGATGTTGATTGAGCAGGTTCTGACTTACACAGGGGTGTGATTATTTTCAGCCTGTCTCATCCCAAAGCTGAGATATGAGGACTAACGTAACTGGGATTTTCTCTCAATAGGTTTATTGGTGTTGAATATATTGGAATTAAATTGATGAGCTTGTTATACGTCCAATAAAGCAAAATACAGATGCAATGTAGGTTATATTGGACTGACTAGGCTTTTCTGATCGCACCCTTCTACTCGTGTGTTTACCTAGCTTCACTGGAAGTAGGAATCCCATCATGAAATTTACAGTTATACATTTTATGCAGCACAACATGTCCCTATATCTCAGCTTTGGGATGTGGTAGGGCAAAAATTACCACACCACTCTCGTCGTCAGGACCTCCCTGATACACGGTGTGAGTTTGAAGAAGATCTGAGGAGGATACTTCTTTTCACGCAAAAAACCACTAAGGGGTACCCGTTTGTGTTTTTTTAGATTAAATTTTTGACCGTCTCAGATTTCTTCCAAACTCACGATGTTGATTAAGCAGGTCCTGACTTACACAGGGGTGTGATTATTTTCAGCCTATCTAATCCCAAAGCTGAGAATTGAGGACTTACGTAACTGTGATTTTCTCTCAATTGGTTTATTGGTGTTGAATATATTGGAATTAAATTTATGAACTTGTTATACGTCCAATAAAGCACAATACAGATGCAGTGTAGAGTATATTGGACTGACTAGGCTTTTCTTATCTCAACCTTCTACTCGTATGTTTACCTAGCTTCACTGCGAGTAGGAATCCCATCATGAAATTTACAGTTATACAATTTATGCAGCACAACATGTGCCTATATCTCAGCTTTGGGATGTGGTAGAGCAACAATTACCACACCACTGTCATCATCAGGACCTCCCTGACACACGGTGTGGGGTTGAAGAAGATCTTAGGAGGTCACATTTTTCACCTAAAAAAAAAACACTAAGGGGTACCCCTTTGTGTTTTTTTTAGACTAACTTTTTAACCGTCTCAGATTTCTTCCAAACTCACGATGTTGATTAAGCAGGTCCTGACTTACACTGATTATTTTCAGCCTATCTAATCCCAAAGCTGAGAATTGAGGACTTACGTAACTGGGATTTTCTCTCAATTGGTTTATTGGTGTTGAATATATTGGAATTGAATTTATGAACTTGGGCAAAAATTACCACACCACTCTCGTCGTCAGGACCTCCCTGACACACGGTGTGAGTTTGAAGAAGATCTGAGGAGGATACTTTTTTTCACCCAAAAAAACACTAAGGGGTACCTGTTTGTGTTTTTTTAGACTAAATTTTTGACCGTCTCAGATTTCTTCCAAACTCACGATGTTGATTAAGCAGGTCCTGACTTACACAGGGGTGTGATTATTTTCAGCCTATCTCATCCCAAAGCTGAGATATGAGGACTTACGTAACTGGGATTTTCTCTCAATAGGTTTATTGGTGTTGAATATATTGGAATTAAATTTATGAGCTTGTTATACGTCCAATAAAGCAAAATACAGATGCAATGTAGGTTATATTGGACTGACTAGGCTTTTCTGATCGCACCCTTCTACTCATGTGTTTACCTAGCTTCACTGGAAGTAAGAATCCCATCATGAAATTTACAGCTATACATTTTATGCAGCACAACATGTCCCTATATCTCAGCTTTGGGATGTGGTAGGGCAAAAATTACCACACCACTCTCGTCATCAGGACCTCACTGACACACGGTGTGAGTTTGAAGAAGATCTGAGGAGGTCACTTTTTTCACCCAAAAAAACACAAAGGGGTACCCCTTTGTGTTTTTTTTAGACTAACTTTTTAACCGTCTCAGATTTCTTCCAAACTCACGATGTTGATTGAGCAGGTCCTGACTTACACAGGGGTGTGATTATTTTTAGGCTATCTCATCCCAAATCTGAGATATGAGGACTAACGTAACTGGGATTTTCTCTCAAAATGTTTATTGGTGTTGAATATATTGGAATTAAATTTATGAGCTTGTTATACGTCCAATAAAGCAAAATACAGATGCAGTGTAGGTTATATTGGACTGACTAGGCTTTTCTGATCGCACCCTTCTACTCATGTGTTTACCTAGCTTCATTGGAAGTAGGAATCCCATCATGAATTTTACAGTTATACATTTTATGCAGCACAACATGTCCCTATATCTCAGCTTTGGAATGTGGTAGGGCAAAAATTACCACACCACTCTCGTCGTCAGGACCTCCCTGACACACGGTGTGAGTTTGAAGAAGATCTGAGGAGGTCACTTTTTTTCACCCAAAAAAACACAAAGGGGTACCCCTTTGTGTTTTTTTAGACTAAATTTTTAACCGTCTCAGATTTCTTCCAAACTCACGATGTTGATTAAGCAGGTCCTGACTTACACTGATTATTTTCAGCCTATCTAATCCCAAAGCTGAGAATTGAGGACTTACGTATTTGGGATTTTCTCTCAATTGGTTTATTGGTGTTGAATATATTGGAATTGAATTTATGAACTTGGGCAAAAATTACCACACCACTCTCGTCGTCAGGACCTCCCTGACACACAGTGTGAGTTTGAAGAAGATCTGAGGAGGATACTTTTTTTCACCCAAAAAAACACTAAGGGGTACCTGTTTGTGTTTTTTTAGACTAAATTTTTGACCGTCTCAGATTTCTTCCAAACTCACGATGTTGATTAAGCAGGTCCTGACTTACACAGGGGTGTGATTATTTTCAGCCTATCTAATCCTAAAGCTGAGAATTGAGGACTTACGTAACTGGGATTTTCTCTCAATTGGTTTATTGGTGTTGAATATATTGGAATTAAATTTATGAACTTGTTATACGTCCAATAAAGCAAAATACAGATGCAGTGTAGAGTATATTGGACTGACTAGGCTTTTCTGATCGCACCCTTCTACTCATGTGTTTACCTAGCTTCATTGGAAGTAGGAATCCCATCATGAAATTTACAGTTATACATTTTATGCAGCACAACATGTCCCTATATCTCAGCTTTGGGATGTGGTAGGGCAAAAATTACCACACCACTCTCGTCGTTAGGACCTCCCTGACACACGGTGTGAGTTTGAAGAAGATCTGAGGAGGTCACTTTTTTTCACCCAAAAAAACACAAAGGGGTACCTGTTTGTGTTTTTTTAGACTAAATTTTTGACCGTCTCAGATTTCTTCCAAACTCACGATGTTGATTAAGCAGGTCCTGACTTACACAGGGGTGTGATTATTTTCAGCCTATCTCATCCCAAAGCTGAGATATGAGGACTTACGTAACTGGGATTTTCTCTCAATAGGTTTATTGGTGTTGAATATATTGGAATTAAATTTATGAGCTTGTTATACGTCCAATAAAGCAAAATACAGATGCAATGTAGGTTATATTGGACTGCCTAGGCTTTTCTGATCGCACCCTTCTACTCATGTGTTTACCTAGCTTCATTGGAAGTAGGAATCCCATCATGAAATTTACAGTTATACATTTTATGCAGCACAACATGTCCCTATATCTCAGCTTTGGAATGTGGTAGGGCAAAAATTACCACACCACTCTCGTCGTCAGGACCTCCCTGACACACGGTGTGAGTTTGAAGAAGATCTGAGGAGGTCACTTTTTTTCACCCAAAAAAACACAAAGGGGTACCCCTTTGTGTTTTTTTAGACTAAATTTTTAACCGTCTCAGATTTCTTCCAAACTCACGATGTTGATTAAGCAGGTCCTGACTTACACTGATTATTTTCAGCCTATCTAATCCCAAAGCTGAGAATTGAGGACTTACGTATTTGGGATTTTCTCTCAATTGGTTTATTGGTGTTGAATATATTGGAATTGAATTTATGAACTTGGGCAAAAATTACCACACCACTCTCGTCGTCAGGACCTCCCTGACACACGGTGTGAGTTTGAAGAAGATCTGAGGAGGATACTTTTTTTCACCCAAAAAAACACTAAGGGGTACCTGTTTGTGTTTTTTTAGACTAAATTTTTGACCGTCTCAGATTTCTTCCAAACTCACGATGTTGATTAAGCAGGTCCTGACTTACACAGGGGTGTGATTATTTTCAGCCTATCTAATCCTAAAGCTGAGAATTGAGGACTTACGTAACTGGGATTTTCTCTCAATTGGTTTATTGGTGTTGAATATATTGGAATTAAATTTATGAACTTGTTATACGTCCAATAAAGCAAAATACAGATGCAGTGTAGAGTATATTGGACTGACTAGGCTTTTCTGATCGCACCCTTCTACTCATGTGTTTACCTAGCTTCATTGGAAGTAGGAATCCCATCATGAAATTTACAGTTATACATTTTATGCAGCACAACATGTCCCTATATCTCAGCTTTGGGATGTGGTAGGGCAAAAATTACCACACCACTCTCGTCGTTAGGACCTCCCTGACACACGGTGTGAGTTTGAAGAAGATCTGAGGAGGTCACTTTTTTTCACCCAAAAAAACACAAAGGGGTACCCCTTTGTGTTTTTTTAGACTAAATTTTTGACCGTCTCAGATTTCTTCCAAACTCACGATGTTGATTAAGCAGGTCCTGACTTACACTGATTATTTTCAGCCTATCTAATCCCAAAGCTGAGAATTGAGGACTTACGTATTTGGGATTTTCTCTCAATTGGTTTATTGGTGTTGAATATATTGGAATTGAATTTATGAACTTGGGCAAAAATTACCACACCACTCTCGTCGTCAGGACCTCCCTGACACACGGTGTGAGTTTGAAGAAGATCTGAGGAGGATACTTTTTTTCACCCAAATAAACACTAAGGGGTACCTGTTTGTGTTTTTTTAGACTAAATTTTTGACCGTCTCAGATTTCTTCCAAACTCACGATGTTGATTAAGCAGGTCCTGACTTACACAGGGGTGTGATTATTTTCAGCCTATCTAATCCTAAAGCTGAGAATTGAGGACTTACGTAACTGGGATTTTCTCTCAATTGGTTTATTGGTGTTGAATATATTGGAATTACATTTATGAACTTGTTATACGTCCAATAAAGCAAAATACAGATGCAGTGTAGAGTATATTGGACTGACTAGGCTTTTCTGATCGCACCCTTCTACTCATGTGTTTACCTAGCTTCATTGGAAGTAGGAATCCCATCATGAAATTTACAGTTATACATTTTATGCAGCACAACATGTCCCTATATCTCAGCTTTGGGATGTGGTAGGGCAAAAATTACCACACCACTCTCGTCGTTAGGACCTCCCTGACACACGGTGTGAGTTTGAAGAAGATCTGAGGAGGTCACTTTTTTTCACCCAAAAAAACACAAAGGGGTACCTGTTTGTGTTTTTTTAGACTAAATTTTTGACCGTCTCAGATTTCTTCCAAACTCACGATGTTGATTAAGCAGGTCCTGACTTACACAGGGGTGTGATTATTTTCAGCCTATCTCATCCCAAAGCTGAGAATTGAGGACTTACGTAACTGGGATTTTCTCTCAATAGGTTTATTGGTGTTGAATATATTGGAATTAAATTTATGAGCTTGTTATACGTCCAATAAAGCAAAATACAGATGCAATGTAGGTTATATTGGACTGCCTAGGCTTTTCTGATCGCACCCTTCTACTCATGGGTTTACCTAGCTTCACTGGAAGTAAGAATCCCATCATGAAATTTACAGCTATACATTTTATGCAGCACAACATGTCCCTATATCTCAGCTTTGGGATGTGGTAGGTCAAAAATTACCACACCACTCTCGTCATCAGGACCTCACTGACACACGGTGTGAGTTTGAAGAAGATCTGAGGAGGTCACTTTTTTCACCCAAAAAAACACTAAGGGGTAGCCCTTTGTGTTTTTTTAGACTAAATTTTTGACCGTCTCAGATTTCTTCCAAACTCATGATGTTGATTAAGCAGGTCCTGACTTACACAGGGGTGTGATTATTTTCAGCCTATCTCATCCCAAAGCTGAGATATGAGGACTAACGTAACTGGGATTTTCTCTCAATAGGTTTATTGGTGTTGAATATATTGGAATTAAATTTATGAGCTTGTTATACGTCCAATAAAGCAAAATACAGATGCAATGTAGGTTATATTGGACTGCCTAGGCTTTTCTGATCGCACCCTTCTACTCATGGGTTTACCTAGCTTCACTGGAAGTAAGAATCCCATCATGAAATTTACAGCTATACATTTTATGCAGCACAACATGTCCCTATATCTCAGCTTTGGGATGTGGTAGGGCAAAAATTACCACACCACTCTCGTCATCAGGACCTCACTGACACACGGTGTGAGCTTGAAGAAGATCTGAGGAGGTCACTTTTTTCACCCAAAAAAACACTAAGGGGTACCTGTTTGTGTTTTTTTAGACTAAATTTTTGACCGTCTCAGATTTCTTCCAAACTCACGATGTTGATTAAGCAGGTCCTGACTTACACAGGGGTGTGATTATTTTCAGCCTATCTCATCCCAAAGCTGAGAATTGAGGACTTACGTAACTGGGATTTTCTCTCAATTGGTTTATTGGTGTTGAATATATTGAATTAAATTTATGAACTTGTTATACGTCCAATAAAGCAAAATACAGATGCAGTGTAGAGTATATTGGACTGACTAGGCTTTTCTTATCTCACCCTTCTACTCATGGGTTTACCTAGCTTCACTGGAAGTAAGAATCCCATCATGAAATTTACAACTATACATTTTATGCAGCACAACATGTCCCTATATCTCAGCTTTGGGATGTGGTAGGGCAAAAATTACCACACCACTGTCTTCGTCAGGACCTCCCTGACACACGGTGTGGGTTTGAAGAAGATCTGAGGAGGTCACATTTTTCACCCAAAAAAACACTAAGGGGTAGCCCTTTGTGTTTTTTAGACTAAATTTTTGACCGTCTCAGATTTCTTCCAAACTCATGATGTTGATTAAGCAGGTCCTGACTTACACAGGGGTGTGATTATTTTCAGCCTATCTCATCCCAAAGCTGAGATATGAGGACTAACGTAACTGGGATTTTCTCTCAATAGGTTTATTGGTGTTGAATATATTGGAATTAAATTTATGAGCTTGTTATACGTCCAATAAAGCAAAATACAGATGCAATGTAGGTTATATTGGACTGCCTAGGCTTTTCTGATCGCACCCTTCTACTCATGGGTTTACCTAGCTTCACTGGAAGTAAGAATCCCATCATGAAATTTACAGCTATACATTTTATGCAGCACAACATGTCCCTATATCTCAGCTTTGGGATGTGGTAGGGCAAAAATTACCACACCACTCTCGTCATCAGGACCTCACTGACACACGGTGTGAGCTTGAAGAAGATCTGAGGAGGTCACTTTTTTCACCCAAAAAAACACTAAGGGGTACCTGTTTGTGTTTTTTTAGACTAAATTTTTGACCGTCTCAGATTTCTTCCAAACTCACGATGTTGATTAAGCAGGTCCTGACTTACACAGGGGTGTGATTATTTTCAGCCTATCTCATCCCAAAGCTGAGATATGAGGACTTACGTAACTGGGATTTTCTCTCAATTGGTTTATTGGAATTGAATTTATGAACTTGGGCAAAAATTACCACACCACTCTCTTCGTCAGGACCTCCCTGACACATGGTTTGAGTTTGAAGAAGGTCTGAGGAGGATACTTTTTTTCACTCAAAAAAACACTAAGGGGTACCCTTTTGTGTTTTTTTTTTTGACTAAAATTATGACCGTCTCAGATTTCTTCCAAACTCACGATGTTGATTAAGCAGGTCCTGACTTACACAGGGGTGTGATTATTTTCAGCCTATCTCATCCCAAAGCTGAGATATGAGGACTTACGTAACTGGGATTTTCTCTCAATAGGTTTATTGGTGTTGAATATATTGGAATTAAATTTATGAACTTGTTATACGTCCAATAAAGCAAAATACAGATGCAGTGTAGAGTATATTGGACTGACTAGGCTTTTCTTATCTCACCCTTCTACTCATGGGTTTACCTAGCTTCACTGGAAGTAGGAATCCCATCATGAAATTTACAGTTATACATTTTATGCAGCACAACATGTCCCTATATCTCAGCTTTGGGATGTGGTAGGGCAAAAATTACCACACCACTCTCGTCGTTAGGACCTCCCTGACACACGGTGTGAGTTTGAAGAAGATCTGAGGAGGTCACTTTTTTTCACCCAAAAAAACACAAAGGGGTACCTGTTTGTGTTTTTTTAGACTAAATTTTTGACCGTCTCAGATTTCTTCCAAACTCACGATGTTGATTAAGCAGGTCCTGACTTACACAGGGGTGTGATTATTTTCAGCCTATCTCATCCCAAAGCTGAGAATTGAGGACTTACGTAACTGGGATTTTCTCTCAATAGGTTTATTGGTGTTGAATATATTGGAATTAAATTTATGAGCTTGTTATACGTCCAATAAAGCAAAATACAGATGCAATGTAGGTTTTATTGGACTGCCTAGGCTTTTCTGATCGCACCCTTCTACTCATGGGTTTACCTAGCTTCACTGGAAGTAAGAATCCCATCATGAAATTTACAGCTATACATTTTATGCAGCACAACATGTCCCTATATCTCAGCTTTGGGATGTGGTAGGTCAAAAATTACCACACCACTCTCGTCATCAGGACCTCACTGACACACGGTGTGAGTTTGAAGAAGATCTGAGGAGGTCACTTTTTTCACCCAAAAAAACACTAAGGGGTAGCCCTTTGTGTTTTTTTAGACTAAATTTTTGACCGTCTCAGATTTCTTCCAAACTCATGATGTTGATTAAGCAGGTCCTGACTTACACAGGGGTGTGATTATTTTCAGCCTATCTCATCCCAAAGCTGAGATATGAGGACTAACGTAACTGGGATTTTCTCTCAATAGGTTTATTGGTGTTGAATATATTGGAATTAAATTTATGAGCTTGTTATACGTCCAATAAAGCAAAATACAGATGCAATGTAGGTTATATTGGACTGCCTAGGCTTTTCTGATCGCACCCTTCTACTCATGGGTTTACCTAGCTTCACTGGAAGTAAGAATCCCATCATGAAATTTACAGCTATACATTTTATGCAGCACAACATGTCCCTATATCTCAGCTTTGGGATGTGGTAGGGCAAAAATTACCACACCACTCTCGTCATCAGGACCTCACTGACACACGGTGTGAGCTTGAAGAAGATCTGAGGAGGTCACTTTTTTCACCCAAAAAAACACTAAGGGGTACCTGTTTGTGTTTTTTTAGACTAAATTTTTGACCGTCTCAGATTTCTTCCAAACTCACGATGTTGATTAAGCAGGTCCTGACTTACACAGGGGTGTGATTATTTTCAGCCTATCTCATCCCAAAGCTGAGAATTGAGGACTTACGTAACTGGGATTTTCTCTCAATTGGTTTATTGGTGTTGAATATATTGAATTAAATTTATGAACTTGTTATACGTCCAATAAAGCAAAATACAGATGCAGTGTAGAGTATATTGGACTGACTAGGCTTTTCTTATCTCACCCTTCTACTCATGGGTTTACCTAGCTTCACTGGAAGTAAGAATCCCATCATGAAATTTACAACTATACATTTTATGCAGCACAACATGTCCCTATATCTCAGCTTTGGGATGTGGTAGGGCAAAAATTACCACACCACTGTCTTCGTCAGGACCTCCCTGACACACGGTGTGGGTTTGAAGAAGATCTGAGGAGGTCACATTTTTCACCCAAAAAAACACTAAGGGGTAGCCCTTTGTGTTTTTTAGACTAAATTTTTGACCGTCTCAGATTTCTTCCAAACTCATGATGTTGATTAAGCAGGTCCTGACTTACACAGGGGTGTGATTATTTTCAGCCTATCTCATCCCAAAGCTGAGATATGAGGACTAACGTAACTGGGATTTTCTCTCAATAGGTTTATTGGTGTTGAATATATTGGAATTAAATTTATGAGCTTGTTATACGTCCAATAAAGCAAAATACAGATGCAATGTAGGTTATATTGGACTGCCTAGGCTTTTCTGATCGCACCCTTCTACTCATGGGTTTACCTAGCTTCACTGGAAGTAAGAATCCCATCATGAAATTTACAGCTATACATTTTATGCAGCACAACATGTCCCTATATCTCAGCTTTGGGATGTGGTAGGGCAAAAATTACCACACCACTCTCGTCATCAGGACCTCACTGACACACGGTGTGAGCTTGAAGAAGATCTGAGGAGGTCACTTTTTTCACCCAAAAAAACACTAAGGGGTACCTGTTTGTGTTTTTTTAGACTAAATTTTTGACCGTCTCAGATTTCTTCCAAACTCACGATGTTGATTAAGCAGGTCCTGACTTACACAGGGGTGTGATTATTTTCAGCCTATCTCATCCCAAAGCTGAGATATGAGGACTTACGTAACTGGGATTTTCTCTCAATTGGTTTATTGGAATTGAATTTATGAACTTGGGCAAAAATTACCACACCACTCTCTTCGTCAGGACCTCCCTGACACATGGTTTGAGTTTGAAGAAGGTCTGAGGAGGATACTTTTTTTCACTCAAAAAAACACTAAGGGGTACCCTTTTGTGTTTTTTTTTTTGACTAAAATTATGACCGTCTCAGATTTCTTCCAAACTCACGATGTTGATTAAGCAGGTCCTGACTTACACAGGGGTGTGATTATTTTCAGCCTATCTCATCCCAAAGCTGAGATATGAGGGACTATGTATGTGCTTGCATATAATGTATAACTGTAAATTTCATGATTGATTCCTACTTCCAGTGAAGCAAGTAAACCATGAGTAGAAGTGGTGAGATAAGTGCAGTGTAGAGTATATTGGACTGACTAGGCTTTTCTTATCTCACCCTTCTACTCATGGGTTTACCTAGCTTCACTGGAAGTAGGAATCCCATCATGAAATTTACAGTTATACATTTTATGCAGCACAACATGTCCCTATATCTCAGCTTTGGGATGTGGTAGGGCAAAAATTACCACACCACTCTCGTCGTCAGGACCTCCCTGACACACGGTGTGAGTTTGAAGAAGATCTGAGGAGGTCACTTTTTTTCACCCAAAAAAACACAAAGGGGTACCCCTTTGTGTTTTTTTAGACTAAATTTTTGACCGTCTCAGATTTCTTCCAAACTCACGATGTTGATTAAGCAGGTCCTGACTTACACAGGGGTGTGATTATTTTCAGCCTATCTAATCCCAAAGCTGAGAAATGAGGACTTACGTAACTGGGATTTTCTCTCAATTGGTTTATTGGTGTTGAATATATTGGAATTGAATTTATGAACTTGGGCAAAAATTACCACACCACTCTCGTCGTCAGGACCTCCCTGACACACGGTGTGAGTTTGAAGAAGATCTGAGGAGGATACTTTTCTTCACCCAAAAAAACACTAAGGGGTACCTGTTTGTGTTTTTTTAGACTAAATTTTTGACCGTCTCAGATTTCTTCCAAACTCACGATGTTGATTAAGCAGGTCCTGACTTACACAGGGGTGTGATTATTTTCAGCCTATGAAATCCTAAAGCTGAGAATTGAGGACTTACGTAACTGGGATTTTCTCTCAATTGGTTTATTGGTGTTGAATATATTGGAATTAAATTTATGAACTTGTTATACGTCCAATAAAGCAAAATACAGATGCAGTGTAGAGTATATTGGACTGACTAGGCTTTTCTTATCTCACCCTTCTACTCATGGGTTTACCTAGCTTCACTGGAAGTAGGAATCCCATCATGAAATTTACAGTTATACATTTTATGCAGCACAACATGTCCCTATATCTCAGCTTTGGGATGTGGTAGGGCAAAAATTACCGCACCACTCTCGTCGTCAGGACCTCCCTGACACACGGTGTGAGTTTGAAGAAGATCTGAGGAGGTCACTTTTTTTCACCCAAAAAACACAAAGGGGTACCCCTTTGTGTTTTTTTAGAGTAAATTTTTGACCGTCTCAGATTTCTTCCAAACTCACGTTGTTGATTAAGCAGGTCCTGACTTACACAGGGGTGTGATTATTTTCAGCCTATCTAATCCCAAAGCTGAGAATTGAGGACTTACGTAACTGGGATTTTCTCTCAATTGGTTTATTGGTGTTGAATATATTGGAATTGAATTTATGAACTTGGGCAAAAATTACCACACCACTCTCGTCGTCAGGACCTCCCTGACACACGGTGTGAGTTTGAAGAAGATCTGAGGAGGATACTTTTTTCACCCAAAAAACACTTAGAGGTACCTGTTTGTGTTTTTTTAGACTAAATTTTTGACCGTCTCAGATTTCTTCCAAACTCACGATGTTGATTAAGCAGGTCCTGACTTACACAGGGGTGTGATTATTTTCAGCCTATCTAATCCTAAAGCTGAGAATTGAGGACTTACGTAACTGGGATTTTCTCTCAATTGGTTTATTGGTGTTGAATATATTGGAATTAAATTTATGAACTTGTTATACGTCCAATAAAGCAAAATACAGATGCGGTATATTGGACTGACTAGGCTTTTCTTATCTCACCCTTCTACTCATGGGTTTACCTAGCTTCACTGGAAGTAGGAATTCCATCATGAAATTTACAGTTATACATTTTATGCAGCACAACATGTCCCTATATCTCAGCTTTGGGATGTGGTAGGGCAAAAATTACCGCACCACTCTCGTCGTCAGGACCTCCTTGACACACGGTGTGAGTTTGAAGAAGATCTGAGGAGGATACTTTTTTTCACCCAAAAAAACACTAAGGGGTACCCCTTTGTGTTTTTTTTTTTTGACTAAAATTTTGACCGTCTCAGATGTCTTCCAAACTCACGATGTTGATTAAGCAGGTCCTGACTTACACAGGGGTGTGATTATTTTCAGCCTATCTCATCCCAAAGCTGAGATATGAGGACTTACGTAACTGGGATTTTCTCTCAATTGGTTTATTGGTGTTGAATATATTGGAATTGAATTTATGAACTTGGGCAAAAATTACCACACCACTCTCTTCGTCAGGACCTCCCTGACACATGGTTTGAGTTTGAAGAAGATCTGAGGAGGATACTTTTTTTCACCCAAAAAAACACTAAAGGGTACCCTTTTGCGTTTTTTTTTAGACTAAATTTTTGACCGTCTCAGATTTCTTCCAAACTCACGATGTTGATTAAGCAGGTCCTGACTTACACAGGGGTGTGATTATTTTCAGCCTATCTAATCCCAAAGCTGAGAAATGAGGACTTACGTAACTGGGATTTTCTCTCAATTGGTTTATTGGTGTTGAATATATTGGAATTGAATTTATGAACTTGGGCAAAAATTACCACACCACTCTCGTCGTCAGGACCTCCCTGACACACGGTGTGAGTTTGAAGAAGATCTGAGGAGGATACTTTTCTTCACCCAAAAAAACACTAAGGGGTACCTGTTTGTGTTTTTTTAGACTAAATTTTTGACCGTCTCAGATTTCTTCCAAACTCACGATGTTGATTAAGCAGGTCCTGACTTACACAGGGGTGTGATTATTTTCAGCCTATCTAATCCTAAAGCTGAGAATTGAGGACTTACGTAACTGGGATTTTCTCTCAATTGGTTTATTGGTGTTGAATATATTGGAATTAAATTTATGAACTTGTTATACGTCCAATAAAGCAAAATACAGATGCGGTATATTGGACTGACTAGGCTTTTCTTATCTCACCCTTCTACTCATGGGTTTACCTAGCTTCACTGGAAGTAGGAATCCCATCATGAAATTTACAGTTATACATTTTATGCAGCACAACATGTCCCTATATCTCAGCTTTGGGATGTGGTAGGGCAAAAATTACCACACCACTCTCGTCGTCAGGACCTCCCTGACACACGGTGTGAGTTTGAAGAAGATCTGAGGAGGTCACTTTTTTTCACCCAAAAAAACACAAAGGGGTACCCCTTTGTGTTTTTTTAGACTAAATTTTTGACCGTCTCAGATTTCTTCCAAACTCACGATGTTGATTAAGCAGGTCCTGACTTACACAGGGGTGTGATTATTTTCAGCCTATCTAATCCCAAAGCTGAGAAATGAGGACTTACGTAACTGGGATTTTCTCTCAATTGGTTTATTGGTGTTGAATATATTGGAATTGAATTTATGAACTTGGGCAAAAATTACCACACCACTCTCGTCGTCAGGACCTCCCTGACACACGGTGTGAGTTTGAAGAAGATCTGAGGAGGATACTTTTCTTCACCCAAAAAAACACTAAGGGGTACCTGTTTGTGTTTTTTTAGACTAAATTTTTGACCGTCTCAGATTTCTTCCAAACTCACGATGTTGATTAAGCAGGTCCTGACTTACACAGGGGTGTGATTATTTTCAGCCTATGAAATCCTAAAGCTGAGAATTGAGGACTTACGTAACTGGGATTTTCTCTCAATTGGTTTATTGGTGTTGAATATATTGGAATTAAATTTATGAACTTGTTATACGTCCAATAAAGCAAAATACAGATGCAGTGTAGAGTATATTGGACTGACTAGGCTTTTCTTATCTCACCCTTCTACTCATGGGTTTACCTAGCTTCACTGGAAGTAGGAATCCCATCATGAAATTTACAGTTATACATTTTATGCAGCACAACATGTCCCTATATCTCAGCTTTGGGATGTGGTAGGGCAAAAATTACCGCACCACTCTCGTCGTCAGGACCTCCCTGACACACGGTGTGAGTTTGAAGAAGATCTGAGGAGGTCACTTTTTTTCACCCAAAAAACACAAAGGGGTACCCCTTTGTGTTTTTTTAGAGTAAATTTTTGACCGTCTCAGATTTCTTCCAAACTCACGTTGTTGATTAAGCAGGTCCTGACTTACACAGGGGTGTGATTATTTTCAGCCTATCTAATCCCAAAGCTGAGAATTGAGGACTTACGTAACTGGGATTTTCTCTCAATTGGTTTATTGGTGTTGAATATATTGGAATTGAATTTATGAACTTGGGCAAAAATTACCACACCACTCTCGTCGTCAGGACCTCCCTGACACACGGTGTGAGTTTGAAGAAGATCTGAGGAGGATACTTTTTTCACCCAAAAAACACTTAGAGGTACCTGTTTGTGTTTTTTTAGACTAAATTTTTGACCGTCTCAGATTTCTTCCAAACTCACGATGTTGATTAAGCAGGTCCTGACTTACACAGGGGTGTGATTATTTTCAGCCTATCTAATCCTAAAGCTGAGAATTGAGGACTTACGTAACTGGGATTTTCTCTCAATTGGTTTATTGGTGTTGAATATATTGGAATTAAATTTATGAACTTGTTATACGTCCAATAAAGCAAAATACAGATGCGGTATATTGGACTGACTAGGCTTTTCTTATCTCACCCTTCTACTCATGGGTTTACCTAGCTTCACTGGAAGTAGGAATTCCATCATGAAATTTACAGTTATACATTTTATGCAGCACAACATGTCCCTATATCTCAGCTTTGGGATGTGGTAGGGCAAAAATTACCGCACCACTCTCGTCGTCAGGACCTCCTTGACACACGGTGTGAGTTTGAAGAAGATCTGAGGAGGATACTTTTTTTCACCCAAAAAAACACTAAGGGGTACCCCTTTGTGTTTTTTTTTTTTGACTAAAATTTTGACCGTCTCAGATGTCTTCCAAACTCACGATGTTGATTAAGCAGGTCCTGACTTACACAGGGGTGTGATTATTTTCAGCCTATCTCATCCCAAAGCTGAGATATGAGGACTTACGTAACTGGGATTTTCTCTCAATTGGTTTATTGGTGTTGAATATATTGGAATTGAATTTATGAACTTGGGCAAAAATTACCACACCACTCTCTTCGTCAGGACCTCCCTGACACATGGTTTGAGTTTGAAGAAGATCTGAGGAGGATACTTTTTTTCACCCAAAAAAACACTAAAGGGTACCCTTTTGCGTTTTTTTTTAGACTAAATTTTTGACCGTCTCAGATTTCTTCCAAACTCACGATGTTGATTAAGCAGGTCCTGACTTACACAGGGGTGTGATTATTTTCAGCCTATGAAATCCTAAAGCTGAGAATTGAGGACTTACGTAACTGGGATTTTCTCTCAATTGGTTTATTGGTGTTGAATATATTGGAATTAAATTTATGAACTTGTTATACGTCCAATAAAGCAAAATACAGATGCAGTGTAGAGTATATTGGACTGACTAGGCTTTTCTTATCTCACCCTTCTACTCATGGGTTTACCTAGCTTCACTGGAAGTAGGAATCCCATCATGAAATTTACAGTTATACATTTTATGCAGCACAACATGTCCCTATATCTCAGCTTTGGGATGTGGTAGGGCAAAAATTACCACACCACTCTCGTCGTCAGGACCTCCCTGACACACGGTGTGAGTTTGAAGAAGATCTGAGGAGGTCACTTTTTTTCACCCAAAAAAACACAAAGGGGTACCCCTTTGTGTTTTTTTAGACTAAATTTTTGACCGTCTCAGATTTCTTCCAAACTCACGATGTTGATTAAGCAGGTCCTGACTTACACAGGGGTGTGATTATTTTCAGCCTATCTAATCCCAAAGCTGAGAAATGAGGACTTACGTAACTGGGATTTTCTCTCAATTGGTTTATTGGTGTTGAATATATTGGAATTGAATTTATGAACTTGGGCAAAAATTACCACACCACTCTCGTCGTCAGGACCTCCCTGACACACGGTGTGAGTTTGAAGAAGATCTGAGGAGGATACTTTTCTTCACCCAAAAAAACACTAAGGGGTACCTGTTTGTGTTTTTTTAGACTAAATTTTTGACCGTCTCAGATTTCTTCCAAACTCACGATGTTGATTAAGCAGGTCCTGACTTACACAGGGGTGTGATTATTTTCAGCCTATGAAATCCTAAAGCTGAGAATTGAGGACTTACGTAACTGGGATTTTCTCTCAATTGGTTTATTGGTGTTGAATATATTGGAATTAAATTTATGAACTTGTTATACGTCCAATAAAGCAAAATACAGATGCAGTGTAGAGTATATTGGACTGACTAGGCTTTTCTTATCTCACCCTTCTACTCATGGGTTTACCTAGCTTCACTGGAAGTAGGAATCCCATCATGAAATTTACAGTTATACATTTTATGCAGCACAACATGTCCCTATATCTCAGCTTTGGGATGTGGTAGGGCAAAAATTACCGCACCACTCTCGTCGTCAGGACCTCCCTGACACACGGTGTGAGTTTGAAGAAGATCTGAGGAGGTCACTTTTTTTCACCCAAAAAACACAAAGGGGTACCCCTTTGTGTTTTTTTAGAGTAAATTTTTGACCGTCTCAGATTTCTTCCAAACTCACGTTGTTGATTAAGCAGGTCCTGACTTACACAGGGGTGTGATTATTTTCAGCCTATCTAATCCCAAAGCTGAGAATTGAGGACTTACGTAACTGGGATTTTCTCTCAATTGGTTTATTGGTGTTGAATATATTGGAATTGAATTTATGAACTTGGGCAAAAATTACCACACCACTCTCGTCGTCAGGACCTCCCTGACACACGGTGTGAGTTTGAAGAAGATCTGAGGAGGATACTTTTTTCACCCAAAAAACACTTAGAGGTACCTGTTTGTGTTTTTTTAGACTAAATTTTTGACCGTCTCAGATTTCTTCCAAACTCACGATGTTGATTAAGCAGGTCCTGACTTACACAGGGGTGTGATTATTTTCAGCCTATCTAATCCTAAAGCTGAGAATTGAGGACTTACGTAACTGGGATTTTCTCTCAATTGGTTTATTGGTGTTGAATATATTGGAATTAAATTTATGAACTTGTTATACGTCCAATAAAGCAAAATACAGATGCGGTATATTGGACTGACTAGGCTTTTCTTATCTCACCCTTCTACTCATGGGTTTACCTAGCTTCACTGGAAGTAGGAATTCCATCATGAAATTTACAGTTATACATTTTATGCAGCACAACATGTCCCTATATCTCAGCTTTGGGATGTGGTAGGGCAAAAATTACCGCACCACTCTCGTCGTCAGGACCTCCTTGACACACGGTGTGAGTTTGAAGAAGATCTGAGGAGGATACTTTTTTTCACCCAAAAAAACACTAAGGGGTACCCCTTTGTGTTTTTTTTTTTTGACTAAAATTTTGACCGTCTCAGATGTCTTCCAAACTCACGATGTTGATTAAGCAGGTCCTGACTTACACAGGGGTGTGATTATTTTCAGCCTATCTCATCCCAAAGCTGAGATATGAGGACTTACGTAACTGGGATTTTCTCTCAATTGGTTTATTGGTGTTGAATATATTGGAATTGAATTTATGAACTTGGGCAAAAATTACCACACCACTCTCTTCGTCAGGACCTCCCTGACACATGGTTTGAGTTTGAAGAAGATCTGAGGAGGATACTTTTTTTCACCCAAAAAAACACTAAAGGGTACCCTTTTGCGTTTTTTTTTAGACTAAATTTTTGACCGTCTCAGATTTCTTCCAAACTCACGATGTTGATTAAGCAGGTCCTGACTTACACAGGGGTGTGATTATTTTCAGCCTATCTAATCCCAAAGCTGAGAAATGAGGACTTACGTAACTGGGATTTTCTCTCAATTGGTTTATTGGTGTTGAATATATTGGAATTGAATTTATGAACTTGGGCAAAAATTACCACACCACTCTCGTCGTCAGGACCTCCCTGACACACGGTGTGAGTTTGAAGAAGATCTGAGGAGGATACTTTTCTTCACCCAAAAAAACACTAAGGGGTACCTGTTTGTGTTTTTTTAGACTAAATTTTTGACCGTCTCAGATTTCTTCCAAACTCACGATGTTGATTAAGCAGGTCCTGACTTACACAGGGGTGTGATTATTTTCAGCCTATGAAATCCTAAAGCTGAGAATTGAGGACTTACGTAACTGGGATTTTCTCTCAATTGGTTTATTGGTGTTGAATATATTGGAATTAAATTTATGAACTTGTTATACGTCCAATAAAGCAAAATACAGATGCGGTGTAGAGTATATTGGACTGACTAGGCTTTTCTTATCTCACCCTTCTACTCATGGGTTTACCTAGCTTCACTGGAAGTAGGAATCCCATCATGAAATTTACAGTTATACATTTTATGCAGCACAACATGTCCCTATATCTCAGCTTTGGGATGTGGTAGGGCAAAAATTACCGCACCACTCTCGTCGTCAGGACCTCCCTGACACACGGTGTGAGTTTGAAGAAGATCTGAGGAGGTCACTTTTTTTCACCCAAAAAACACAAAGGGGTACCCCTTTGTGTTTTTTTAGACTAAATTTTTGACCGTCTCAGATTTCTTCCAAACTCACGTTGTTGATTAAGCAGGTCCTGACTTACACAGGGGTGTGATTATTTTCAGCCTATCTAATCCCAAAGCTGAGAATTGAGGACTTACGTAACTGGGATTTTCTCTCAATTGGTTTATTGGTGTTGAATATATTGGAATTGAATTTATGAACTTGGGCAAAAATTACCACACCACTCTCGTCGTCAGGACCTCCCTGACACACGGTGTGAGTTTGAAGAAGATCTGAGGAGGATACTTTTTTCACCCAAAAAACACTAAGGGGTACCTGTTTGTGTTTTTTTAGACTAAATTTTTGACCGTCTCAGATTTCTTCCAAACTCACGATGTTGATTAAGCAGGTCCTGACTTACACAGGGGTGTGATTATTTTCAGCCTATCTAATCCTAAAGCTGAGAATTGAGGACTTACGTAACTGGGATTTTCTCTCAATTGGTTTATTGGCGTTGAATATATTGGAATTAAATTTATGAACTTGTTATACGTTCAATAAAGCAAAATACAGATGCGGTGTAGAGTATATTGGACTGACTAGGCTTTTCTTATCTCACCCTTCTACTCATGGGTTAACCTAGCTTCACTGGAAGTAGGAATCCCATCATGAAATTTACAGTTATACATTTTATGCAGCACAACATGTCCCTATGTCCCTATATCTCAGCTTTGGGATGTGGTAGGGCAAAAATTACCGCACCACTCTCGTCGTCAGGACCTCCTTGACACACGGTGTGAGTTTGAAGAAGATCTGAGGAGGATACTTTTTTTCACCCAAAAAAACACTAAGGTGTACCCTTTTGTGTTTTTTTTTTGACTAAAATTTTGACCGTCTCAGATTTCTTCCAAACTCACGATGTTGATTAAGCAGGTCCTGACTTACACAGGGGTGTGATTATTTTCAGCCTATCTCATCCCAAAGCTGAGAATTGAGGACTTACGTAACTGGGATTTTCTCTCAATTGGTTTATTGGTGTTGAATATATTGGAATTAAATTTATGAACTTGTTATACGTCCAATAAAGCAAAATACAGATGCAGTGTAGAGTATATTGGACTGACTAGGCTTTTCTTATCTCACCCTTCTACTCATGGGTTTACCTAGCTTCACTGGAAGTAAGAATCCCATCATGAAATTTACAACTATACATTTTATGCAGCACAACATGTCCCTATATCTCAGCTTTGGGATGTGGTAGGGCAAAAATTACCACACCACTGTCTTCGTCAGGACCTCCCTGACACACGGTGTGGGTTTGAAGAAGATCTGAGGAGGTCACATTTTTCACCCAAAAAAACACTAAGGGGTAGCCCTTTGTGTTTTTTTAGACTAAATTTTTGACCGTCTCAGATTTCTTCCAAACTCATGATGTTGATTAAGCAGGTCCTGACTTACACAGGGGTGTGATTATTTTCAGCCTATCTCATCCCAAAGCTGAGATATGAGGACTAACGTAACTGGGATTTTCTCTCAATAGGTTTATTGGTGTTGAATATATTGGAATTAAATTTATGAGCTTGTTATACGTCCAATAAAGCAAAATACAGATGCAATGTAGGTTATATTGGACTGCCTAGGCTTTTCTGATCGCACCCTTCTACTCATGGGTTTACCTAGCTTCACTGGAAGTAAGAATCCCATCATGAAATTTACAGCTATACATTTTATGCAGCACAACATGTCCCTATATCTCAGCTTTGGGATGTGGTAGGGCAAAAATTACCACACCACTCTCGTCATCAGGACCTCACTGACACACGGTGTGAGCTTGAAGAAGATCTGAGGAGGTCACTTTTTTCACCCAAAAAAACACTAAGGGGTACCTGTTTGTGTTTTTTTAGACTAAATTTTTGACCGTCTCAGATTTCTTCCAAACTCACGATGTTGATTAAGCAGGTCCTGACTTACACAGGGGTGTGATTATTTTCAGCCTATCTCATCCCAAAGCTGAGAATTGAGGACTTACGTAACTGGGATTTTCTCTCAATTGGTTTATTGGTGTTGAATATATTGGAATTAAATTTATGAACTTGTTATACGTCCAATAAAGCAAAATACAGATGCAGTGTAGAGTATATTGGACTGACTAGGCTTTTCTTATCTCACCCTTCTACTCATGGGTTTACCTAGCTTCACTGGAAGTAAGAATCCCATCATGAAATTTACAACTATACATTTTATGCAGCACAACATGTCCCTATATCTCAGCTTTGGGATGTGGTAGGGCAAAAATTACCACACCACTGTCTTCGTCAGGACCTCCCTGACACACGGTGTGGGTTTGAAGAAGATCTGAGGAGGTCACATTTTTCACCCAAAAAAACACTAAGGGGTAGCCCTTTGTGTTTTTTAGACTAAATTTTTGACCGTCTCAGATTTCTTCCAAACTCATGATGTTGATTAAGCAGGTCCTGACTTACACAGGGGTGTGATTATTTTCAGCCTATCTCATCCCAAAGCTGAGATATGAGGACTAACGTAACTGGGATTTTCTCTCAATAGGTTTATTGGTGTTGAATATATTGGAATTAAATTTATGAGCTTGTTATACGTCCAATAAAGCAAAATACAGATGCAATGTAGGTTATATTGGACTGCCTAGGCTTTTCTGATCGCACCCTTCTACTCATGGGTTTACCTAGCTTCACTGGAAGTAAGAATCCCATCATGAAATTTACAGCTATACATTTTATGCAGCACAACATGTCCCTATATCTCAGCTTTGGGATGTGGTAGGGCAAAAATTACCACACCACTCTCGTCATCAGGACCTCACTGACACACGGTGTGAGCTTGAAGAAGATCTGAGGAGGTCACTTTTTTCACCCAAAAAAACACTAAGGGGTACCTGTTTGTGTTTTTTTAGACTAAATTTTTGACCGTCTCAGATTTCTTCCAAACTCACGATGTTGATTAAGCAGGTCCTGACTTACACAGGGGTGTGATTATTTTCAGCCTATCTCATCCCAAAGCTGAGATATGAGGACTTACGTAACTGGGATTTTCTCTCAATTGGTTTATTGGAATTGAATTTATGAACTTGGGCAAAAATTACCACACCACTCTCGTCGTCAGGACCTCCCTGACACACGGTGTGAGTTTGAAGAAGATCTGAGGAGGATACTTTTCTTCACCCAAAAAAACACTAAGGGGTACCTGTTTGTGTTTTTTTAGACTAAATTTTTGACCGTCTCAGATTTCTTCCAAACTCACGATGTTGATTAAGCAGGTCCTGACTTACACAGGGGTGTGATTATTTTCAGCCTATGAAATCCTAAAGCTGAGAATTGAGGACTTACGTAACTGGGATTTTCTCTCAATTGGTTTATTGGTGTTGAATATATTGGAATTAAATTTATGAACTTGTTATACGTCCAATAAAGCAAAATACAGATGCAGTGTAGAGTATATTGGACTGACTAGGCTTTTCTTATCTCACCCTTCTACTCATGGGTTTACCTAGCTTCACTGGAAGTAGGAATCCCATCATGAAATTTACAGTTATACATTTTATGCAGCACAACATGTCCCTATATCTCAGCTTTGGGATGTGGTAGGGCAAAAATTACCGCACCACTCTCGTCGTCAGGACCTCCCTGACACACGGTGTGAGTTTGAAGAAGATCTGAGGAGGTCACTTTTTTTCACCCAAAAAACACAAAGGGGTACCCCTTTGTGTTTTTTTAGACTAAATTTTTGACCGTCTCAGATTTCTTCCAAACTCACGTTGTTGATTAAGCAGGTCCTGACTTACACAGGGGTGTGATTATTTTCAGCCTATCTAATCCCAAAGCTGAGAATTGAGGACTTACGTAACTGGGATTTTCTCTCAATTGGTTTATTGGTGTTGAATATATTGGAATTGAATTTATGAACTTGGGCAAAAATTACCACACCACTCTCGTCGTCAGGACCTCCCTGACACACGGTGTGAGTTTGAAGAAGATCTGAGGAGGATACTTTTTTCACCCAAAAAACACTTAGGGGTACCTGTTTGTGTTTTTTTAGACTAAATTTTTGACCGTCTCAGATTTCTTCCAAACTCACGATGTTGATTAAGCAGGTCCTGACTTACACAGGGGTGTGATTATTTTCAGCCTATCTAATCCTAAAGCTGAGAATTGAGGACTTACGTAACTGGGATTTTCTCTCAATTGGTTTATTGGTGTTGAATATATTGGAATTAAATTTATGAACTTGTTATACGTCCAATAAAGCAAAATACAGATGCGGTATATTGGACTGACTAGGCTTTTCTTATCTCACCCTTCTACTCATGGGTTTACCTAGCTTCACTGGAAGTAGGAATTCCATCATGAAATTTACAGTTATACATTTTATGCAGCACAACATGTCCCTATATCTCAGCTTTGGGATGTGGTAGGGCAAAAATTACCGCACCACTCTCGTCGTCAGGACCTCCTTGACACACGGTGTGAGTTTGAAGAAGATCTGAGGAGGATACTTTTTTTCACCCAAAAAAACACTAAGGGGTACCCCTTTGTGTTTTTTTTTTTTGACTAAAATTTTGACCGTCTCAGATGTCTTCCAAACTCACGATGTTGATTAAGCAGGTCCTGACTTACACAGGGGTGTGATTATTTTCAGCCTATCTCATCCCAAAGCTGAGATATGAGGACTTACGTAACTGGGATTTTCTCTCAATTGGTTTATTGGTGTTGAATATATTGGAATTGAATTTATGAACTTGGGCAAAAATTACCACACCACTCTCTTCGTCAGGACCTCCCTGACACATGGTTTGAGTTTGAAGAAGATCTGAGGAGGATACTTTTTTTCACCCAAAAAAACACTAAAGGGTACCCTTTTGCGTTTTTTTTTAGACTAAATTTTTGACCGTCTCAGATTTCTTCCAAACTCACGATGTTGATTAAGCAGGTCCTGACTTACACAGGGGTGTGATTATTTTCAGCCTATCTAATCCCAAAGCTGAGAAATGAGGACTTACGTAACTGGGATTTTCTCTCAATTGGTTTATTGGTGTTGAATATATTGGAATTGAATTTATGAACTTGGGCAAAAATTACCACACCACTCTCGTCGTCAGGACCTCCCTGACACACGGTGTGAGTTTGAAGAAGATCTGAGGAGGATACTTTTCTTCACCCAAAAAAACACTAAGGGGTACCTGTTTGTGTTTTTTTAGACTAAATTTTTGACCGTCTCAGATTTCTTCCAAACTCACGATGTTGATTAAGCAGGTCCTGACTTACACAGGGGTGTGATTATTTTCAGCCTATGAAATCCTAAAGCTGAGAATTGAGGACTTACGTAACTGGGATTTTCTCTCAATTGGTTTATTGGTGTTGAATATATTGGAATTAAATTTATGAACTTGTTATACGTCCAATAAAGCAAAATACAGATGCAGTGTAGAGTATATTGGACTGACTAGGCTTTTCTTATCTCACCCTTCTACTCATGGGTTTACCTAGCTTCACTGGAAGTAGGAATCCCATCATGAAATTTACAGTTATACATTTTATGCAGCACAACATGTCCCTATATCTCAGCTTTGGGATGTGGTAGGGCAAAAATTACCACACCACTCTCGTCGTCAGGACCTCCCTGACACACGGTGTGAGTTTGAAGAAGATCTGAGGAGGTCACTTTTTTTCACCCAAAAAAACACAAAGGGGTACCCCTTTGTGTTTTTTTAGACTAAATTTTTGACCGTCTCAGATTTCTTCCAAACTCACGATGTTGATTAAGCAGGTCCTGACTTACACAGGGGTGTGATTATTTTCAGCCTATCTAATCCCAAAGCTGAGAAATGAGGACTTACGTAACTGGGATTTTCTCTCAATTGGTTTATTGGTGTTGAATATATTGGAATTGAATTTATGAACTTGGGCAAAAATTACCACACCACTCTCGTCGTCAGGACCTCCCTGACACACGGTGTGAGTTTGAAGAAGATCTGAGGAGGATACTTTTCTTCACCCAAAAAAACACTAAGGGGTACCTGTTTGTGTTTTTTTAGACTAAATTTTTGACCGTCTCAGATTTCTTCCAAACTCACGATGTTGATTAAGCAGGTCCTGACTTACACAGGGGTGTGATTATTTTCAGCCTATGAAATCCTAAAGCTGAGAATTGAGGACTTACGTAACTGGGATTTTCTCTCAATTGGTTTATTGGTGTTGAATATATTGGAATTAAATTTATGAACTTGTTATACGTCCAATAAAGCAAAATACAGATGCGGTGTAGAGTATATTGGACTGACTAGGCTTTTCTTATCTCACCCTTCTACTCATGGGTTTACCTAGCTTCACTGGAAGTAGGAATCCCATCATGAAATTTACAGTTATACATTTTATGCAGCACAACATGTCCCTATATCTCAGCTTTGGGATGTGGTAGGGCAAAAATTACCGCACCACTCTCGTCGTCAGGACCTCCCTGACACACGGTGTGAGTTTGAAGAAGATCTGAGGAGGTCACTTTTTTTCACCCAAAAAACACAAAGGGGTACCCCTTTGTGTTTTTTTAGACTAAATTTTTGACCGTCTCAGATTTCTTCCAAACTCACGTTGTTGATTAAGCAGGTCCTGACTTACACAGGGGTGTGATTATTTTCAGCCTATCTAATCCCAAAGCTGAGAATTGAGGACTTACGTAACTGGGATTTTCTCTCAATTGGTTTATTGGTGTTGAATATATTGGAATTGAATTTATGAACTTGGGCAAAAATTACCACACCACTCTCGTCGTCAGGACCTCCCTGACACACGGTGTGAGTTTGAAGAAGATCTGAGGAGGATACTTTTTTCACCCAAAAAACACTAAGGGGTACCTGTTTGTGTTTTTTTAGACTAAATTTTTGACCGTCTCAGATTTCTTCCAAACTCACGATGTTGATTAAGCAGGTCCTGACTTACACAGGGGTGTGATTATTTTCAGCCTATCTAATCCTAAAGCTGAGAATTGAGGACTTACGTAACTGGGATTTTCTCTCAATTGGTTTATTGGTGTTGAATATATTGGAATTAAATTTATGAACTTGTTATACGTCCAATAAAGCAAAATACAGATGCGGTATATTGGACTGACTAGGCTTTTCTTATCTCACCCTTCTACTCATGGGTTTACCTAGCTTCACTGGAAGTAGGAATCCCATCATGAAATTTACAGTTATACATTTTATGCAGCACAACATGTCCCTATATCTCAGCTTTGGGATGTGGTAGGGCAAAAATTACCGCACCACTCTCGTCGTCAGGACCTCCTTGACACACGGTGTGAGTTTGAAGAAGATCTGAGGAGGATACTTTTTTTCACCCAAAAAAACACTAAGGGGTACCCCTTTGTGTTTTTTTTTTTTGACTAAAATTTTGACCGTCTCAGATTTCTTCCAAACTCACGATGTTGATTAAGCAGGTCCTGACTTACACAGGGGTGTGATTATTTTCAGCCTATCTCATCCCAAAGCTGAGAATTGAGGACTTACGTAACTGGGATTTTCTCTCAATAGGTTTATTGGTGTTGAATATATTGGAATTAAATTTATGAACTTGTTATACATCCAATAAAGCAAAATACAGATGCGGTGTAGAGTATATTGGACTGACTAGGCTTTTCTTATCTCACCCTTCTACTCATGGGTTTACCTAGCTTCACTGGAAGTAGGAATCCTATCATGAAATTTACGGTTATACATTTTATGCAGCACAACATGTCCCTATATCTCAGCTTTGGGATGTGGTAGGGCAAAAATTACCACACCACTCTCGTCGTCAGGACCTCCCTGACACACGGTGTGAGTTTGAAGAAGATCTGAGGAGGTCACTTTTTTTCACCCAAAAAAACACAAAGGGGTACCCCTTTGTGTTTTTTAGACTAAATTTTTGACCGTCTCAGATTTCTTCCAAACTCACGATGTTGATTAAGCAGGTCCTGACTTACACAGGGGTGTGATTATTTTCAGCCTATCTAATCCCAAAGCTGAGAAATGAGGACTTACGTAACTGGGATTTTCTCTCAATTGGTTTATTGGTGTTGAATATATTGGAATTGAATTTATGAACTTGGGCAAAAATTACCACACCACTCTCGTCGTCAGGACCTCCCTGACACACGGTGTGAGTTTGAAGAAGATCTGAGGAGGATACTTTTCTTCACCCAAAAAAACACTAAGGGGTACCTGTTTGTGTTTTTTTAGACTAAATTTTTGACCGTCTCAGATTTCTTCCAAACTCACGATGTTGATTAAGCAGGTCCTGACTTACACAGGGGTGTGATTATTTTCAGCCTATGAAATCCTAAAGCTGAGAATTGAGGACTTACGTAACTGGGATTTTCTCTCAATTGGTTTATTGGTGTTGAATATATTGGAATTAAATTTATGAACTTGTTATACGTCCAATAAAGCAAAATACAGATGCAGTGTAGAGTATATTGGACTGACTAGGCTTTTCTTATCTCACCCTTCTACTCATGGGTTTACCTAGCTTCACTGGAAGTAGGAATCCCATCATGAAATTTACAGTTATACATTTTATGCAGCACAACATGTCCCTATATCTCAGCTTTGGGATGTGGTAGGGCAAAAATTACCGCACCACTCTCGTCGTCAGGACCTCCTTGACACACGGTGTGAGTTTGAAGAAGATCTGAGGAGGATACTTTTTTTCACCCAAAAAAACACAAAGGGGTACCCCTTTGTGTTTTTTTAGACTAAATTTTTGACCGTCTCAGATTTCTTCCAAACTCACGATGTTGATTAAGCAGGTCCTGACTTACACAGGGGTGTGATTATTTTCAGCCTATCTAATCCTAAAGCTGAGAATTGAGGACTTACGTAACTGGGATTTTCTCTCAATTGGTTTATTGGTGTTGAATATATTGGAATTAAATTTATGAACTTGTTATACGTCCAATAAAGCAAAATACAGATGCGGTATATTGGACTGACTAGGCTTTTCTTATCTCACCCTTCTACTCATGGGTTTACCTAGCTTCACTGGAAGTAGGAATCCCATCATGAAATTTACAGTTATACATTTTATGCAGCACAACATGTCCCTATATCTCAGCTTTGGGATGTGGTAGGGCAAAAATTACCGCACCACTCTCGTCGTCAGGACCTCCTTGACACACGGTGTGAGTTTGAAGAAGATCTGAGGAGGATACTTTTTTTCACCCAAAAAAACACTAAGGGGTACCCCTTTGTGTTTTTTTTTTTTGACTAAAATTTTGACCGTCTCAGATTTCTTCCAAACTCACGATGTTGATTAAGCAGGTCCTGACTTACACAGGGGTGTGATTATTTTCAGCCTATCTCATCCCAAAGCTGAGAATTGAGGACTTACGTAACTGGGATTTTCTCTCAATAGGTTTATTGGTGTTGAATATATTGGAATTAAATTTATGAACTTGTTATACATCCAATAAAGCAAAATACAGATGCGGTGTAGAGTATATTGGACTGACTAGGCTTTTCTTATCTCACCCTTCTACTCATGGGTTTACCTAGCTTCACTGGAAGTAGGAATCCTATCATGAAATTTACGGTTATACATTTTATGCAGCACAACATGTCCCTATATCTCAGCTTTGGGATGTGGTAGGGCAAAAATTACCACACCACTCTCGTCGTCAGGACCTCCCTGACACACGGTGTGAGTTTGAAGAAGATCTGAGGAGATCACTTTTTTCACCCAAAAAAACACTAAGGGGTACCCCTTTGTGTTTTTTAGACTAAATTTTTGACCGTCTCAGATTTCTTCCAAACTCACGATGTTGATTAAGCAGGTCCTGACTTACACAGGGGTGTGATTATTTTCAGCCTATCTAATCCCAAAGCTGAGAATTGAGGACTTACGTAACTGGGATTTTCTCTCAATTGGTTTATTGTTGTTGAATATATTGGAATTAAATTTATGAACTTGTTATACGTCCAATAAAGCAAAATACAGATGCAGTATATTGGACTGACTAGGCTTTTCTTATCTCACCCTTCTACTCATGGGTTTACCTAGCTTCACTGGAAGTAGGAATCCCATCATGAAATTTACAGTTATACATTTTATGCAGCACAACATGTCCCTATATCTCAGCTTTGGGATGTGGTAGGGCAAAATTTACCACACTACTCTCGTCGTCAGGACCTCCCTGACACACGGTGTGAGTTTGAAGAAGATCTGAGGAGATCACTTTTTTCACCCAAAAAAACACTAAGGGGTACCTGTTTGTGTTTTTTTAGACTAAGTTTTTGACCGTCTCAGATTTCTTCCAAACTCACGATGTTGATTAAGCAGGTCCTGACTTACACAGGGGTGTGATTATTTTCAGCCTATCTAATCCCAAAGCTGAGAAATGAGGACTTACGTAACTGGGATTTTCTCTCAATTGGTTTATTGGTGTTGAATATATTGGAATTGAATTTATGAACTTGGGCAAAAATTACCACACCACTCTCGTCGTCAGGACCTCCCTGACACACGGTGTGAGTTTGAAGAAGATCTGAGGAGGATACTTTTCTTCACCCAAAAAAACACTAAGGGGTACCTGTTTGTGTTTTTTTAGACTAAATTTTTGACCGTCTCAGATTTCTTCCAAACTCACGATGTTGATTAAGCAGGTCCTGACTTACACAGGGGTGTGATTATTTTCAGCCTATGAAATCCTAAAGCTGAGAATTGAGGACTTACGTAACTGGGATTTTCTCTCAATTGGTTTATTGGTGTTGAATATATTGGAATTAAATTTATGAACTTGTTATACGTCCAATAAAGCAAAATACAGATGCAGTGTAGAGTATATTGGACTGACTAGGCTTTTCTTATCTCACCCTTCTACTCATGGGTTTACCTAGCTTCACTGGAAGTAGGAATCCCATCATGAAATTTACAGTTATACATTTTATGCAGCACAACATGTCCCTATATCTCAGCTTTGGGATGTGGTAGGGCAAAAATTACCGCACCACTCTCGTCGTCAGGACCTCCTTGACACACGGTGTGAGTTTGAAGAAGATCTGAGGAGGATACTTTTTTTCACCCAAAAATACCCCTTTGTGTTTTTTTAGACTAAATTTTTGACCGTCTCAGATTTCTTCCAAACTCACGATGTTGATTAAGCAGGTCCTGACTTACACAGGGGTGTGATTATTTTCAGCCTATCTAATCCTAAAGCTGAGAATTGAGGACTTACGTAACTGGGATTTTCTCTCAATTGGTTTATTGGTGTTGAATATATTGGAATTAAATTTATGAACTTGTTATACGTCCAATAAAGCAAAATACAGATGCGGTGTAGAGTATATTGGACTGACTAGGCTTTTCTTATCTCACCCTTCTACTCATGGGTTTACCTAGCTTCACTGGAAGTAGGAATCCCATCATGAAATTTACAGTTATACATTTTATGCAGCACAACATGTCCCTATATCTCAGCTTTGGGATGTGGTAGGGCAAAATTTACCACACTACTCTCGTCGTCAGGACCTCCCTGACACACGGTGTGAGTTTGAAGAAGATCTGAGGAGATCACTTTTTTCACCCAAAAAAACACTAAGGGGTACCTGTTTGTGTTTTTTTAGACTAAGTTTTTGACCGTCTCAGATTTCTTCCAAACTCACGATGTTGATTAAGCAGGTCCTGACTTACACAGGGGTGTGATTATTTTCAGCCTATCTCATCCCAAAGCTGAGATATGAGGACTTACGTAACTGGGATTTTCTCTCAATAGGTTTATTGGTGTTGAATATATTGGAATTAAATTTATGAACTTGTTATACGTCCAATAAAGCAAAATACAGATGCAGTGTAGAGTATATTGGACTGACTAGGCTTTTCTTATCTCACCCTTCTACTCATGGGTTTACCTAGCTTCACTGGAAGTAGGAATCCCATCATGAAATTTACAGTTATACATTTTATGCAGCACAACATGTCCCTATATCTCAGCTTTGGGACGTGGTAGGGCAAGAATTACCGCACCACTCTCGTCGTCAGGACCTCCTTGACACACGGTGTGAGTTTGAAGAAGATCTGAGGAGGATACTTTTTTTCACCCAAAAAAACACTAAGGGGTACCCCTTTGTGTTTTTTTTTTTTAGACTAAATTTTTGACCGTCTCAGATTTCTTCCAAACTCACGATGTTGATTAAGCAGGTCCTGACTTACACAGGGGTGTGATTATTTTCAGCCTATCTAATCCCAAAGCTGAGAATTGAGGACTTACGTAACTGGGATTTTCTCTCAATTGGTTTATTGGTGTTGAATATATTGGAATTGAATTTATGAACTTGGGCAAAAATTACCACACCACTCTCGTCGTCAGGACCTCCCTGACACACGGTGTGAGTTTGAAGAAGATCTGAGGAGATCACTTTTTTCACCCAAAAAAACACTAAGGGGTACCTGTTTGTGTTTTTTTAGACTAAATTTTTGACCATCTCAGATTTCTTCCAAACTCACGATGTTGATTAAGCAGGTCCTGACTTACACAGGGGTGTGATTATTTTCAGCCTATCTCATCCCAAAGCTGAGATATGAGGACTTACGTAACTGGGATTTTCTCTCAATAGGTTTATTGGTGTTGAATATATTGGAATTAAATTTATGAACTTGTTATACGTCCAATAAAGCAAAATACAGATGCGGTATATTGGACTGACTAGGCTTTTCTTATCTCACCCTTCTACTCATGGGTTTACCTAGCTTCACTGGAAGTAGGAATCCCATCATGAAATTTACAGTTATACATTTTATGCAGCACAACATGTCCCTATATCTCAGCTTTGGGATGTGGTAGGGCAAAAATTACCGCACCACTCTCGTCGTCAGGACCTCCTTGACACACGGTGTGAGTTTGAAGAAGATCTGAGGAGGATACTTTTTTTCACCCAAAAAAACACTAAGGGGTACCCCTTTGTGTTTTTTTTTTTTTGACTAAAATTTTGACCGTCTCAGATTTCTTCCAAACTCACGATGTTGATTAAGCAGGTCCTGACTTACACAGGGGTGTGATTATTTTCAGCCTATCTCATCCCAAAGCTGAGAATTGAGGACTTACGTAACTGGGATTTTCTCTCAATAGGTTTATTGGTGTTGAATATATTGGAATTAAATTTATGAACTTGTTATACATCCAATAAAGCAAAATACAGATGCGGTGTAGAGTATATTGGACTGACTAGGCTTTTCTTATCTCACCCTTCTACTCATGGGTTTACCTAGCTTCACTGGAAGTAGGAATCCCATCATGAAATTTACAGTTATACATTTTATGCAGCACAACATGTCCCTATATCTCAGCTTTGGGATGTGGTAGGGCAAAAATTACCGCACTACTCTCGTCGTCAGGACCTCCCTGACACACGGTGTGAGTTTGAAGAAGATCTGAGGAGATCACTTTTTTCACCCAAAAAAACACTAAGGGGTACCTGTTTGTGTTTTTTTAGACTAAATTTTTGACCGTCTCAGATGTCTTCCAAACTCACGATGTTGATTAAGCAGGTCCTGACTTACACAGGGGTGTGATTATTTTCAGCCTATCTCATCCCAAAGCTGAGATATGAGGACTTACGTAACTGGGATTTTCTCTCAATTGGTTTATTGGTGTTGAATATATTGGAATTGAATTTATGAACTTGGGCAAAAATTACCACACCACTCTCTTCGTCAGGACCTCCCTGACACATGGTTTGAGTTTGAAGAAGATCTGAGGAGGATACTTTTTTTCACCCAAAAAAACACTAAAGGGTACCCTTTTGCGTTTTTTTTTTTGACCGTCTCAGATTTCTTCCAAACTCACGATGTTGATTAAGCAGGTCCTGACTTACACAGGGGTGTGATTATTTTCAGCCTATCTCATCCCAAAGCTGAGATATGAGGACTTACGTAACTGGGATTTTCTCTCAATAGGTTTATTGGTGTTGAATATATTGGAATTGAATTTATGAACTTGTTATACATCCAATAAAGCAAAATACAGATGCAGTGTAGAGTATATTGGACTGACTAGGCTTTTCTTATCTCACCCTTCTACTCATGGGTTTACCTAGCTTCATTGGAAGTAGGAATCCCATCATGAAATTTACAGTTATACATTTTATGCAGCACAACATGTCCCTATATCTCAGCTTTGGGATGTGGTAGGGCAAAAATTACCACACCACTCTCGTCGTCAGGACCTCCCTGACACACGGTGTGAGTTTGAAGAAGATCTGAGGAGGTCACTTTTTTTCACCCAAAAAAACACAAAGGGGTACCCCTTTGTGTTTTTTTAGACTAAATTTTTGACCGTCTCAGATTTCTTCCAAACTCACGATGTTGATTAAGCAGGTCCTGACTTACACAGGGGTGTGATTATTTTCAGCCTATCTAATCCCAAAGCTGAGAAATGAGGACTTACGTAACTGGGATTTTCTCTCAATTGGTTTATTGGTGTTGAATATATTGGAATTGAATTTATGAACTTGGGCAAAAATTACCACACCACTCTCGTCGTCAGGACCTCCCTGACACACGGTGTGAGTTTGAAGAAGATCTGAGGAGGATACTTTTCTTCACCCAAAAAAACACTAAGGGGTACCTGTTTGTGTTTTTTTAGACTAAATTTTTGACCGTCTCAGATTTCTTCCAAACTCACGATGTTGATTAAGCAGGTCCTGACTTACACAGGGGTGTGATTATTTTCAGCCTATCTAATCCCAAAGCTGAGAATTGAGGACTTACGTAACTGGGATTTTCTCTCAATTGGTTTATTGGTGTTGAATATATTGGAATTGAATTTATGAACTTGGGCAAAAATTACCACACCACTCTCGTCGTCAGGACCTCCCTGACACACGGTGTGAGTTTGAAGAAGATCTGAGGAGATCACTTTTTTCACCCAAAAAAACACTAAGGGGTACCTGTTTGTGTTTTTTTAGACTAAATTTTTGACCATCTCAGATTTCTTCCAAACTCACGATGTTGATTAAGCAGGTCCTGACTTACACAGGGGTGTGATTATTTTCAGCCTATCTCATCCCAAAGCTGAGATATGAGGACTTACGTAACTGGGATTTTCTCTCAATAGGTTTATTGGTGTTGAATATATTGGAATTAAATTTATGAACTTGTTATACGTCCAATAAAGCAAAATACAGATGCGGTATATTGGACTGACTAGGCTTTTCTTATCTCACCCTTCTACTCATGGGTTTACCTAGCTTCACTGGAAGTAGGAATCCCATCATGAAATTTACAGTTATACATTTTATGCAGCACAACATGTCCCTATATCTCAGCTTTGGGATGTGGTAGGGCAAAAATTACCGCACCACTCTCGTCGTCAGGACCTCCTTGACACACGGTGTGAGTTTGAAGAAGATCTGAGGAGGATACTTTTTTTCACCCAAAAAAACACTAAGGGGTACCCCTTTGTGTTTTTTTTTTTTGACTAAAATTTTGACCGTCTCAGATTTCTTCCAAACTCACGATGTTGATTAAGCAGGTCCTGACTTACACAGGGGTGTGATTATTTTCAGCCTATCTCATCCCAAAGCTGAGAATTGAGGACTTACGTAACTGGGATTTTCTCTCAATAGGTTTATTGGTGTTGAATATATTGGAATTAAATTTATGAACTTGTTATACATCCAATAAAGCAAAATACAGATGCGGTGTAGAGTATATTGGACTGACTAGGCTTTTCTTATCTCACCCTTCTACTCATGGGTTTACCTAGCTTCACTGGAAGTAGGAATCCCATCATGAAATTTACAGTTATACATTTTATGCAGCACAACATGTCCCTATATCTCAGCTTTGGGATGTGGTAGGGCAAAAATTACCGCACTACTCTCGTCGTCAGGACCTCCCTGACACACGGTGTGAGTTTGAAGAAGATCTGAGGAGGTCACTTTTTTTCACCCAAAAAAACACTAAGGGGTACCTGTTTGTGTTTTTTTAGACTAAATTTTTGACCGTCTCAGATGTCTTCCAAACTCACGATGTTGATTAAGCAGGTCCTGACTTACACAGGGGTGTGATTATTTTCAGCCTATCTCATCCCAAAGCTGAGATATGAGGACTTACGTAACTGGGATTTTCTCTCAATTGGTTTATTGGTGTTGAATATATTGGAATTGAATTTATGAACTTGGGCAAAAATTACCACACCACTCTCTTCGTCAGGACCTCCCTGACACATGGTTTGAGTTTGAAGAAGATCTGAGGAGGATACTTTTTTTCACCCAAAAAAACACTAAAGGGTACCCTTTTGCGTTTTTTTTTTTGACTAAAATTATGACCGTCTCAGATTTCTTCCAAACTCACGATGTTGATTAAGCAGGTCCTGACTTACACAGGGGTGTGATTATTTTCAGCCTATCTCATCCCAAAGCTGAGATATGAGGACTTACGTAACTGGGATTTTCTCTCAATAGGTTTATTGGTGTTGAATATATTGGAATTAAATTTATGAACTTGTTATACATCCAATAAAGCAAAATACAGATGCAGTGTAGAGTATATTGGACTGACTAGGCTTTTCTTATCTCACCCTTCTACTCATGGGTTTACCTAGCTTCATTGGAAGTAGGAATCCCATCATGAAATTTACAGTTATACATTTTATGCAGCACAACATGTCCCTATATCTCAGCTTTGGGATGTGGTAGGGCAAAAATTACCACACCACTCTCGTCGTCAGGACCTCCCTGACACACGGTGTGAGTTTGAAGAAGATCTGAGGAGGTCACTTTTTTTCACCCAAAAAAACACAAAGGGGTACCCCTTTGTGTTTTTTTAGACTAAATTTTTGACCGTCTCAGATTTCTTCCAAACTCACGATGTTGATTAAGCAGGTCCTGACTTACACAGGGGTGTGATTATTTTCAGCCTATCTAATCCCAAAGCTGAGAAATGAGGACTTACGTAACTGGGATTTTCTCTCAATTGGTTTATTGGTGTTGAATATATTGGAATTGAATTTATGAACTTGGGCAAAAATTACCACACCACTCTCGTCGTCAGGACCTCCCTGACACACGGTGTGAGTTTGAAGAAGATCTGAGGAGGATACTTTTCTTCACCCAAAAAAACACTAAGGGGTACCTGTTTGTGTTTTTTTAGACTAAATTTTTGACCGTCTCAGATTTCTTCCAAACTCACGATGTTGATTAAGCAGGTCCTGACTTACACAGGGGTGTGATTATTTTCAGCCTATGAAATCCTAAAGCTGAGAATTGAGGACTTACGTAACTGGGATTTTCTCTCAATTGGTTTATTGGTGTTGAATATATTGGAATTAAATTTATGAACTTGTTATACGTCCAATAAAGCAAAATACAGATGCGGTGTAGAGTATATTGGACTGACTAGGCTTTTCTTATCTCACCCTTCTACTCATGGGTTTACCTAGCTTCACTGGAAGTAGGAATCCCATCATGAAATTTACAGTTATACATTTTATGCAGCACAACATGTCCCTATATCTCAGCTTTGGGATGTGGTAGGGCAAAAATTACCGCACCACTCTCGTCGTCAGGACCTCCCTGACACACGGTGTGAGTTTGAAGAAGATCTGAGGAGGTCACTTTTTTTCACCCAAAAAACACAAAGGGGTACCCCTTTGTGTTTTTTTAGACTAAATTTTTGACCGTCTCAGATTTCTTCCAAACTCACGTTGTTGATTAAGCAGGTCCTGACTTACACAGGGGTGTGATTATTTTCAGCCTATCTAATCCCAAAGCTGAGAATTGAGGACTTACGTAACTGGGATTTTCTCTCAATTGGTTTATTGGTGTTGAATATATTGGAATTGAATTTATGAACTTGGGCAAAAATTACCACACCACTCTCGTCGTCAGGACCTCCCTGACACACGGTGTGAGTTTGAAGAAGATCTGAGGAGGATACTTTTTTCACCCAAAAAACACTAAGGGGTACCTGTTTGTGTTTTTTTAGACTAAATTTTTGACCGTCTCAGATTTCTTCCAAACTCACGATGTTGATTAAGCAGGTCCTGACTTACACAGGGGTGTGATTATTTTCAGCCTATCTAATCCTAAAGCTGAGAATTGAGGACTTACGTAACTGGGATTTTCTCTCAATTGGTTTATTGGTGTTGAATATATTGGAATTAAATTTATGAACTTGTTATACGTCCAATAAAGCAAAATACAGATGCGGTATATTGGACTGACTAGGCTTTTCTTATCTCACCCTTCTACTCATGGGTTTACCTAGCTTCACTGGAAGTAGGAATCCCATCATGAAATTTACAGTTATACATTTTATGCAGCACAACATGTCCCTATATCTCAGCTTTGGGATGTGGTAGGGCAAAAATTACCGCACCACTCTCGTCGTCAGGACCTCCTTGACACACGGTGTGAGTTTGAAGAAGATCTGAGGAGGATACTTTTTTTCACCCAAAAAAACACTAAGGGGTACCCCTTTGTGTTTTTTTTTTTTGACTAAAATTTTGACCGTCTCAGATTTCTTCCAAACTCACGATGTTGATTAAGCAGGTCCTGACTTACACAGGGGTGTGATTATTTTCAGCCTATCTCATCCCAAAGCTGAGAATTGAGGACTTACGTAACTGGGATTTTCTCTCAATAGGTTTATTGGTGTTGAATATATTGGAATTAAATTTATGAACTTGTTATACATCCAATAAAGCAAAATACAGATGCGGTGTAGAGTATATTGGACTGACTAGGCTTTTCTTATCTCACCCTTCTACTCATGGGTTTACCTAGCTTCACTGGAAGTAGGAATCCTATCATGAAATTTACGGTTATACATTTTATGCAGCACAACATGTCCCTATATCTCAGCTTTGGGATGTGGTAGGGCAAAAATTACCACACCACTCTCGTCGTCAGGACCTCCCTGACACACGGTGTGAGTTTGAAGAAGATCTGAGGAGGTCACTTTTTTTCACCCAAAAAAACACAAAGGGGTACCCCTTTGTGTTTTTTAGACTAAATTTTTGACCGTCTCAGATTTCTTCCAAACTCACGATGTTGATTAAGCAGGTCCTGACTTACACAGGGGTGTGATTATTTTCAGCCTATCTAATCCCAAAGCTGAGAATTGAGGACTTACGTAACTGGGATTTTCTCTCAATTGGTTTATTGTTGTTGAATATATTGGAATTAAATTTATGAACTTGTTATACGTCCAATAAAGCAAAATACAGATGCAGTATATTGGACTGACTAGGCTTTTCTTATCTCACCCTTCTACTCATGGGTTTACCTAGCTTCACTGGAAGTAGGAATCCCATCATGAAATTTACAGTTATACATTTTATGCAGCACAACATGTCCCTATATCTCAGCTTTGGGATGTGGTAGGGCAAAATTTACCACACTACTCTCGTCGTCAGGACCTCCCTGACACACGGTGTGAGTTTGAAGAAGATCTGAGGAGATCACTTTTTTCACCCAAAAAAACACTAAGGGGTACCTGTTTGTGTTTTTTTAGACTAAGTTTTTGACCGTCTCAGATTTCTTCCAAACTCACGATGTTGATTAAGCAGGTCCTGACTTACACAGGGGTGTGATTATTTTCAGCCTATCTCATCCCAAAGCTGAGATATGAGGACTTACGTAACTGGGATTTTCTCTCAATAGGTTTATTGGTGTTGAATATATTGGAATTAAATTTATGAACTTGTTATACGTCCAATAAAGCAAAATACAGATGCAGTGTAGAGTATATTGGACTGACTAGGCTTTTCTTATCTCACCCTTCTACTCATGGGTTTACCTAGCTTCACTGGAAGTAGGAATCCCATCATGAAATTTACAGTTATACATTTTATGCAGCACAACATGTCCCTATATCTCAGCTTTGGGACGTGGTAGGGCAAGAATTACCGCACCACTCTCGTCGTCAGGACCTCCTTGACACACGGTGTGAGTTTGAAGAAGATCTGAGGAGGATACTTTTTTTCACCCAAAAAAACACTAAGGGGTACCCCTTTGTGTTGTTTTTTTTTAGACTAAATTTTTGACCGTCTCAGATTTCTTCCAAACTCACGATGTTGATTAAGCAGGTCCTGACTTACACAGGGGTGTGATTATTTTCAGCCTATCTAATCCCAAAGCTGAGAATTGAGGACTTACGTAACTGGGATTTTCTCTCAATTGGTTTATTGGTGTTGAATATATTGGAATTGAATTTATGAACTTGGGCAAAAATTACCACACCACTCTCGTCGTCAGGACCTCCCTGACACACGGTGTGAGTTTGAAGAAGATCTGAGGAGGATACTTTTCTTCACCCAAAAAAACACTAAGGGGTACCTGTTTGTGTTTTTTTAGACTAAATTTTTGACCGTCTCAGATTTCTTCCAAACTCACGATGTTGATTAAGCAGGTCCTGACTTACACAGGGGTGTGATTATTTTCAGCCTATCTAATCCTAAAGCTGAGAATTGAGGACTTACGTAACTGGGATTTTCTCTCAATTGGTTTATTGGTGTTGAATATATTGGAATTAAATTTATGAACTTGTTATACGTCCAATAAAGCAAAATACAGATGCGGTGTAGAGTATATTGGACTGACTAGGCTTTTCTTATCTCACCCTTCTACTCATGGGTTTACCTAGCTTCACTGGAAGTAGGAATCCCATCATGAAATTTACAGTTATACATTTTATGCAGCACAACATGTCCCTATATCTCAGCTTTGGGATGTGGTAGGGCAAAAATTACCGCACCACTCTCGTCGTCAGGACCTCCCTGACACACGGTGTGAGTTTGAAGAAGATCTGAGGAGGTCACTTTTTTTCACCCAAAAAACACAAAGGGGTAACCCCTTTGTGTTTTTTTAGACTAAATTTTTGACCGTCTCAGATTTCTTCCAAACTCACGTTGTTGATTAAGCAGGTCCTGACTTACACAGGGGTGTGATTATTTTCAGCCTATCTAATCCCAAAGCTGAGAATTGAGGACTTACGTAACTGGGATTTTCTCTCAATTGGTTTATTGGTGTTGAATATATTGGAATTGAATTTATGAACTTGGGCAAAAATTACCACACCACTCTCGTCGTCAGGACCTCCCTGACACACGGTGTGAGTTTGAAGAAGATCTGAGGAGGATACTTTTTTCACCCAAAAAACACTAAGGGGTACCTGTTTGTGTTTTTTTAGACTAAATTTTTGACCGTCTCAGATTTCTTCCAAACTCACGATGTTGATTAAGCAGGTCCTGACTTACACAGGGGTGTGATTATTTTCAGCCTATCTAATCCTAAAGCTGAGAATTGAGGACTTACGTAACTGGGATTTTCTCTCAATTGGTTTATTGGTGTTGAATATATTGGAATTAAATTTATGAACTTGTTATACGTCCAATAAAGCAAAATACAGATGCGGTATATTGGACTGACTAGGCTTTTCTTATCTCACCCTTCTACTCATGGGTTTACCTAGCTTCACTGGAAGTAGGAATCCCATCATGAAATTTACAGTTATACATTTTATGCAGCACAACATGTCCCTATATCTCAGCTTTGGGATGTGGTAGGGCAAAAATTACCGCACCACTCTCGTCGTCAGGACCTCCTTGACACACGGTGTGAGTTTGAAGAAGATCTGAGGAGGATACTTTTTTTCACCCAAAAAAACACTAAGGGGTACCCCTTTGTGTTTTTTTTTTTTGACTAAAATTTTGACCGTCTCAGATTTCTTCCAAACTCACGATGTTGATTAAGCAGGTCCTGACTTACACAGGGGTGTGATTATTTTCAGCCTATCTCATCCCAAAGCTGAGAATTGAGGACTTACGTAACTGGGATTTTCTCTCAATAGGTTTATTGGTGTTGAATATATTGGAATTAAATTTATGAACTTGTTATACATCCAATAAAGCAAAATACAGATGCGGTGTAGAGTATATTGGACTGACTAGGCTTTTCTTATCTCACCCTTCTACTCATGGGTTTACCTAGCTTCACTGGAAGTAGGAATCCTATCATGAAATTTACGGTTATACATTTTATGCAGCACAACATGTCCCTATATCTCAGCTTTGGGATGTGGTAGGGCAAAAATTACCACACCACTCTCGTCGTCAGGACCTCCCTGACACACGGTGTGAGTTTGAAGAAGATCTGAGGAGGTCACTTTTTTTCACCCAAAAAAACACAAAGGGGTACCCCTTTGTGTTTTTTAGACTAAATTTTTGACCGTCTCAGATTTCTTCCAAACTCACGATGTTGATTAAGCAGGTCCTGACTTACACAGGGGTGTGATTATTTTCAGCCTATCTAATCCCAAAGCTGAGAATTGAGGACTTACGTAACTGGGATTTTCTCTCAATTGGTTTATTGTTGTTGAATATATTGGAATTAAATTTATGAACTTGTTATACGTCCAATAAAGCAAAATACAGATGCAGTATATTGGACTGACTAGGCTTTTCTTATCTCACCCTTCTACTCATGGGTTTACCTAGCTTCACTGGAAGTAGGAATCCCATCATGAAATTTACAGTTATACATTTTATGCAGCACAACATGTCCCTATATCTCAGCTTTGGGATGTGGTAGGGCAAAATTTACCACACTACTCTCGTCGTCAGGACCTCCCTGACACACGGTGTGAGTTTGAAGAAGATCTGAGGAGATCACTTTTTTCACCCAAAAAAACACTAAGGGGTACCTGTTTGTGTTTTTTTAGACTAAGTTTTTGACCGTCTCAGATTTCTTCCAAACTCACGATGTTGATTAAGCAGGTCCTGACTTACACAGGGGTGTGATTATTTTCAGCCTATCTCATCCCAAAGCTGAGATATGAGGACTTACGTAACTGGGATTTTCTCTCAATAGGTTTATTGGTGTTGAATATATTGGAATTAAATTTATGAACTTGTTATACGTCCAATAAAGCAAAATACAGATGCAGTGTAGAGTATATTGGACTGACTAGGCTTTTCTTATCTCACCCTTCTACTCATGGGTTTACCTAGCTTCACTGGAAGTAGGAATCCCATCATGAAATTTACAGTTATACATTTTATGCAGCACAACATGTCCCTATATCTCAGCTTTGGGACGTGGTAGGGCAAGAATTACCGCACCACTCTCGTCGTCAGGACCTCCTTGACACACGGTGTGAGTTTGAAGAAGATCTGAGGAGGATACTTTTTTTCACCCAAAAAAACACTAAGGGGTACCCCTTTGTGTTGTTTTTTTTTAGACTAAATTTTTGACCGTCTCAGATTTCTTCCAAACTCACGATGTTGATTAAGCAGGTCCTGACTTACACAGGGGTGTGATTATTTTCAGCCTATCTAATCCCAAAGCTGAGAATTGAGGACTTACGTAACTGGGATTTTCTCTCAATTGGTTTATTGGTGTTGAATATATTGGAATTGAATTTATGAACTTGGGCAAAAATTACCACACCACTCTCGTCGTCAGGACCTCCCTGACACACGGTGTGAGTTTGAAGAAGATCTGAGGAGGATACTTTTCTTCACCCAAAAAAACACTAAGGGGTACCTGTTTGTGTTTTTTTAGACTAAATTTTTGACCGTCTCAGATTTCTTCCAAACTCACGATGTTGATTAAGCAGGTCCTGACTTACACAGGGGTGTGATTATTTTCAGCCTATCTAATCCTAAAGCTGAGAATTGAGGACTTACGTAACTGGGATTTTCTCTCAATTGGTTTATTGGTGTTGAATATATTGGAATTAAATTTATGAACTTGTTATACGTCCAATAAAGCAAAATACAGATGCGGTGTAGAGTATATTGGACTGACTAGGCTTTTCTTATCTCACCCTTCTACTCATGGGTTTACCTAGCTTCACTGGAAGTAGGAATCCCATCATGAAATTTACAGTTATACATTTTATGCAGCACAACATGTCCCTATATCTCAGCTTTGGGATGTGGTAGGGCAAAAATTACCGCACCACTCTCGTCGTCAGGACCTCCCTGACACACGGTGTGAGTTTGAAGAAGATCTGAGGAGGTCACTTTTTTTCACCCAAAAAACACAAAGGGGTAACCCCTTTGTGTTTTTTTAGACTAAATTTTTGACCGTCTCAGATTTCTTCCAAACTCACGTTGTTGATTAAGCAGGTCCTGACTTACACAGGGGTGTGATTATTTTCAGCCTATCTAATCCCAAAGCTGAGAATTGAGGACTTACGTAACTGGGATTTTCTCTCAATTGGTTTATTGGTGTTGAATATATTGGAATTGAATTTATGAACTTGGGCAAAAATTACCACACCACTCTCGTCGTCAGGACCTCCCTGACACACGGTGTGAGTTTGAAGAAGATCTGAGGAGGATACTTTTTTCACCCAAAAAACACTAAGGGGTACCTGTTTGTGTTTTTTTAGACTAAATTTTTGACCGTCTCAGATTTCTTCCAAACTCACGATGTTGATTAAGCAGGTCCTGACTTACACAGGGGTGTGATTATTTTCAGCCTATCTAATCCTAAAGCTGAGAATTGAGGACTTACGTAACTGGGATTTTCTCTCAATTGGTTTATTGGTGTTGAATATATTGGAATTAAATTTATGAACTTGTTATACGTCCAATAAAGCAAAATACAGATGCGGTATATTGGACTGACTAGGCTTTTCTTATCTCACCCTTCTACTCATGGGTTTACCTAGCTTCACTGGAAGTAGGAATCCCATCATGAAATTTACAGTTATACATTTTATGCAGCACAACATGTCCCTATATCTCAGCTTTGGGATGTGGTAGGGCAAAAATTACCGCACCACTCTCGTCGTCAGGACCTCCTTGACACACGGTGTGAGTTTGAAGAAGATCTGAGGAGGATACTTTTTTTCACCCAAAAAAACACTAAGGGGTACCCCTTTGTGTTTTTTAGACTAAATTTTTGACCGTCTCAGATTTCTTCCAAACTCACGATGTTGATTAAGCAGGTCCTGACTTACACAGGGGTGTGATTATTTTCAGCCTATCTAATCCCAAAGCTGAGAATTGAGGACTTACGTAACTGGGATTTTCTCTCAATTGGTTTATTGTTGTTGAATATATTGGAATTAAATTTATGAACTTGTTATACGTCCAATAAAGCAAAATACAGATGCAGTATATTGGACTGACTAGGCTTTTCTTATCTCACCCTTCTACTCATGGGTTTACCTAGCTTCACTGGAAGTAGGAATCCCATCATGAAATTTACAGTTATACATTTTATGCAGCACAACATGTCCCTATATCTCAGCTTTGGGATGTGGTAGGGCAAAATTTACCACACTACTCTCGTCGTCAGGACCTCCCTGACACACGGTGTGAGTTTGAAGAAGATCTGAGGAGATCACTTTTTTCACCCAAAAAAACACTAAGGGGTACCTGTTTGTGTTTTTTTAGACTAAGTTTTTGACCGTCTCAGATTTCTTCCAAACTCACGATGTTGATTAAGCAGGTCCTGACTTACACAGGGGTGTGATTATTTTCAGCCTATCTCATCCCAAAGCTGAGATATGAGGACTTACGTAACTGGGATTTTCTCTCAATAGGTTTATTGGTGTTGAATATATTGGAATTAAATTTATGAACTTGTTATACGTCCAATAAAGCAAAATACAGATGCAGTGTAGAGTATATTGGACTGACTAGGCTTTTCTTATCTCACCCTTCTACTCATGGGTTTACCTAGCTTCACTGGAAGTAGGAATCCCATCATGAAATTTACAGTTATACATTTTATGCAGCACAACATGTCCCTATATCTCAGCTTTGGGATGTGGTAGGGCAACAATTACCACACCACTGTCTTCGTCAGGACCTCCCTGACACACGGTGTGGGTTTGAAGAAGATCTGAGGAGGTCACATTTTTCACCCAAAAAAACACTAAGGGGTACCCCATTGTGGTTTTTTAGACTAAATTTTTGACCGTCTCAGACTTCTTCCAAACTCACGATGTTTATTGAGCAGGTCCTGACTTACACAGGGGTGTGATTATTTTCAGCCTATCTAATCCCAAAGCTGAGAATTGAGGACTTACGTAACTGGGATTTTCTCTCAATTGGTTTATTGGTGTTGAATATATTGGAATTGAATTTATGAACTTGGGCAAAAATTACCACACCACTCTCGTCGTCAGGACCTCCCTGACACACGGTGTGAGTTTGAAGAAGATCTGAGGAGATCACTTTTTTCACCCAAAAAAACACTAAGGGGTACCTGTTTGTGTTTTTTTAGACTAAATTTTTGACCATCTCAGATTTCTTCCAAACTCACGATGTTGATTAAGCAGGTCCTGACTTACACAGGGGTGTGATTATTTTCAGCCTATCTCATCCCAAAGCTGAGATATGAGGACTTACGTAACTGGGATTTTCTCTCAATTGGTTTATTGGTGTTGAATATATTGGAATTGAATTTATGAACTTTGGCAAAAATTACCACACCACTCTCTTCGTCAGGATCTCCCAGACACATGGTTTGAGTTTGAAGAAGATCTGAGGAGGATACTTTTTTTCACCCAAAAAAACACTAAGGGCTACCCTTTTGTGTTTTTTTTTTTGACTAAAATTATGACCGTCTCAGATTTCTTCCAAACTCACGATGTGGATTAAGCAGGTCCTGACTTACACAGGGGTGTGATTATTTTCAGCCTATCTCATCCCAAAGCTGAGAATTGAGGACTTACGTAACTGGGATTTTCTCTCAATAGGTTTATTGGTGTTGAATATATTGGAATTAAATTTATGAACTTGTTATACATCCAATAAAGCAAAATACAGATGCGGTGTAGAGTATATTGGACTGACTAGGCTTTTCTTATCTCACCCTTCTACTCATGGGTTTACCTAGCTTCACTGGAAGTAGGAATCCTATCATGAAATTTACGGTTATACATTTTATGCAGCACAACATGTCCCTATATCTCAGCTTTGGGATGTGGTAGGGCAAAAATTACCACACCACTCTCGTCGTCAGGACCTCCCTGACACACGGTGTGAGTTTGAAGAAGATCTGAGGAGGTCACTTTTTTTCACCCAAAAAAACACAAAGGGGTACCCCTTTGTGTTTTTTTAGACTAAATTTTTGACCATCTCAGATTTCTTCCAAACTCACGATGTTGATTAAGCAGGTCCTGACTTACACAGGGGTGTGATTATTTTCAGCCTATCTAATCCCAAAGCTGAGAATTGAGGACTTACGTAACTGGGATTTTCTCTCAATTGGTTTATTGGTGTTGAATATATTGGAATTGAATTTATGAACTTGGGCAAAAATTACCGCACTACTCTCGTCGTAAGGACCTCCCTGACACACGGTGTGAGTTTGAAGAAGAGCTGAGGAGGATACTTTTTTTCACCCAAAAAAACACTAAGGGGTACCCCTTTGTGTTTTTTTTTTTTTGACTAAAATTTTGACCATCTCAGATTTCTTCCAAACTCACGATGTTGATTAAGCAGGTCCTGACTTACACAGGGGTGTGATTATTTTCAGCCTATCTAATCCCAAAGCTGAGAATTGAGGACTTACGTAACTGGGATTTTCTCTCAATTGGTTTATTGGTGTTGAATATATTGGAATTGAATTTATGAACTTGGGCAAAAATTACCGCACTACTCTCGTCGTAAGGACCTCCCTGACACACGGTGTGAGTTTGAAGAAGAGCTGAGGAGGATAGTTTTTTTCACCCAAAAAAACACTAAGGGGTACCCCTTTGTGTTTTTTTTTTTTTGACTAAAATTTTGACCGTCTCAGATTTCTTCCAAACTCACGATGTTGATTAAGCAGGTCCTGACTTACACAGGGGTGTGATTATTTTCAGCCTATCTAATCCCAAAGCTGAGAATTGAGGACTTACGTAACTGGGATTTTCTCTCAATTGGTTTATTGGTGTTGAATATATTGGAATTGAATTTATGAACTTGGGCAAAAATTACCGCACTACTCTCGTCGTAAGGACCTCCCTGACACACGGTGTGAGTTTGAAGAAGAGCTGAGGAGGATACTTTTTTTCACCCAAAAAAACACTAAGGGGTACCCTTTTGTGTTTTTTTTTTTTTGACTAAAATTTTGACCGTCTCAGATTTCTTCCAAACTCACGATGTTGATTAAGCAGGTCCTGACTTACACAGGGGTGTGATTATTTTCAGCCTATCTCATCCCAAAGCTGAGAATTGAGGACTTACGTAACTGGGATTTTCTCTCAATTGGTTTATTGGTGTTGAATATATTGGAATTGAATTTATGAACTTGGGCAAAAATTACCGCACTACTCTCGTCGTAAGGACCTCCCTGACACACGGTGTGAGTTTGAAGAAGAGCTGAGGAGGATACTTTTTTTCACCCAAAAAAACACTAAGGGGTACCCCTTTGTGTTTTTTTTTTTTTGACTAAAATTTTGACCGTCTCAGATTTCTTCCAAACTCACGATGTTGATTAAGCAGGTCCTGACTTACACAGGGGTGTGATTATTTTCAGCCTATCACATCCCAAAGCTGAGATATGAGGACTTACGTCACTGGGATTTTCTCTCAATAGGTTTATTGGTGTTGAATATATTGGAAATAAATTTATGAACTTGTTATACATCCAATAAAGCAAAATACAGATGCAGTGTAGAGTATATTGGACTGACTAGGCTTTTCTTATCTCACCCTTCTACTCATGGGTTTACCTAGCTTCACTGGAAGTAGGAATCCCATCATGAAATTTACAGTTATACATTTTATGCAGCACAACATGTCCCTATATCTCAGCTTTGGGATGTGGTAGGGCAAAAATTACCACACTACTCTCGTCGTCAGGACCTCCCTGACACACGGTGTGAGTTTGAAGAAGATCTGAGGAGATCACTTTTTTCACCCAAAAAAACACTAAGGGGTACCTGTTTGTGTTTTTTTAGACTAAATTTTTGACCGTCTCAGATTTCTTCCAAACTCACGATGTTGATTAAGCAGGTCCTGACTTACACAGGGGTGTGATTATTTTCAGCCTATCTCATCCCAAAGCTGAGATATGAGGACTTACGTAACTGGGATTTTCTCTCAATAGGTTTATTGGTGTTGAATATATTGGAATTAAATTTATGAACTTGTTATACGTCCAATAAAGCAAAATACAGATGCAGTGTAGAGTATATTGGACTGACTAGGCTTTTCTTATCTCACCCTTCTACTCATGTGTTTACCTAGCTTCACTGGAAGTAGGAATCCCATCATGAAATTTACAGTTATACATTTTATGCAGCACAACATGTCCCTATATCTCAGCTTTGGGATGTGGTAGGGTAAAAATTACCACACTACTCTCGTCATCAGGACCTCCCTGACACACGGTGTGAGTTTGAAGAAGATCTGAGGAGGATACTTTTTTTCACCCAAAAAAACACTAAGGGGTACCTGTTTGTGTTTTTTTAGACTAAATTTTGACCGTCTCAGATTTCTTCCAAACTCACGATGTTGATTAAGCAGGTCCTGACTTACACAGGAGTGTGATTATTTTCAGCCTATCTAATCCCAAAGCTGAGAATTGAGGACTTACGTAACTGGGAGTTTCTCTCAATTGGTTTATTGGTGTTGAATATATTGGAATTGAATTTATGAACTTGGGCAAAAATTACCACACCACTCTCGTCGTCAGGACCTCCCTGACACACGGTGTGAGTTTGAAGAAGATCTGAGGAGGATACTTTTTTTCACCCAAAAAAACACTAAGGGGTACCTGTTTGTGTTTTTTTAGACTAAATTTTTGACCGTCTCAGATTTCTTCCAAACTCACGATGTTGATTAAGCAGGTCCTGACTTACACAGGGGTGTGATTATTTTCAGCCTATCTAATCCCAAAGCTGAGAATTGAGGACTTACGTAACTGGGATTTTCTCTCAATTGGTTTATTGGTGTTGAATATATTGGAATTGAATTTATGAACTTGGGCAAAAATTACCGCACTACTCTCGTCGTAAGGACCTCCCTGACACACGGTGTGAGTTTGAAGAAGAGCTGAGGAGGATACTTTTTTTCACCCAAAAAAACACTAAGGGGTACCCCTTTGTGTTTTTTTTTTTTGACTAAAATTTTGACCGTCTCAGATTTCTTCCAAACTCACGATGTTGATTAAGCAGGTCCTGACTTACACAGGGGTGTGATTATTTTCAGCCTATCTAATCCTAAAGCTGAGAATTGAGGACTTACGTAACTGGGATTTTCTCTCAATTGGTTTATTGGTGTTGAATATATTGGAATTAAATTTATGAACTTGTTATACGTCCAATAAAGCAAAATACAGATGCAGTGTAGAGTATATTGGACTGATTAGGCTTTTCTTATCTCACCCTTCTACTCATGGGTTTACCTAGCTTCACTGGAAGTAGGAATCCCATCATGAAATTTACAGTTATACATTTTATGCAGCACAACATGTCCCTATATCTCAGCTTTGGGATGTGGTAGGGCAAAAATTACCACACTACTCTCGTCGTCAGGACCTCCCTGACACACGGTGTGAGTTTGAAGAAGATCTGAGGAGGTCACTTTTTTTCACCCAAAAAAACACTAAGGGGTACCCCTTTGTGTTTTTTTAGACTAAATTTTTGACCGTCTCAGATTTCTTCCAAACTCACGATGTTGATTAAGCAGGTCCTGACTTACACAGGGGTGTGATTATTTTCAGCCTATCTCATCCCAAAGCTGAGATATGAGGACTTACGTAACTGGGATTTTCTCTCAATTGGTTTATTGGTGTTGAATATATTGGAATTGAATTTATGAACTTGGGCAAAAATTACCACACCACTCTCGTCGTCAGGACCTCCCTGACACACGGTGTGAGTTTGAAGAAGATCTGAGGAGGATACTTTTTTTCACCCAAAAAAACACTAAGGGGTACCTGTTTGTGTTTTTTTAGACTAAATTTTTGACCGTCTCACATTTCTTCCAAACTCACGATGTTGATTAAGCAGGTCCTGACTTACACAGGGGTGTGATTATTTTCAGCCTATCTAATCCTAAAGCTGAGAATTGAGGACTTACGTAACTGGGATTTTCTCTCAATTGGTTTATTGGTGTTGAATATACTGGAATTAAATTTATGAACTTGTTATACGTCCAATAAAGCAAAATACAGATGTGGTGTAGAGTATATTGGACTGACTAGGCTTTTCTTATCTCACCCTTCTACTCATGGGTTTACCTAGCTTCACTGGAAGTAGGAATCCCATCATGAAATTTACAGTTATACATTTTATGCAGAACAACATGTCCCTATATCTCAGCTTTGGGATGTGGTAGGGCAAAAATTACCGCACCACTCTCGTCGTCAGGACCTCCTTGACACACGGTGTGAGTTTGAAGAAGATCTGAGGAGGATACTTTTTTTCACCCAAAAAAACACTAAGGGGTACCCCTTTGTGTTTTTTTTTTTTTTGACTAAAATTTTGACCGTCTCAGATTTCTTCCAAACTCACGATGTTGATTAAGCAGGTCCTGACTTACACAGGGGTGTGATTATTTTCAGCCTATCTCATCCCAAAGCTGAGAATTGAGGACTTACGTAACTGGGATTTTCTCTCAATAGGTTTATTGGTGTTGAATATATTGGAATTAAATTTATGAACTTGTTATACGTCCAATAAAGCAAAATACAGATGCAGTGTAGAGTATATTGGACTGACTAGGCTTTTCTTATCTCACCCTTCTACTCATGGGTTTACCTAGCTTCACTGGAAGTAGGAATCCCATCATGAAATTTACAGTTATACATTCTATGCAGCACAACATGTCCCTATATCTCAGCTTTGGGATGTGGTAGGGCAAAAATTACCACACTACTCTCGTCGTCAGGACCTCCCTGACACACGGTGTGAGTTTGAAGAAGATCTGAGGAGGTCACTTTTTTTCACCCAAAAAAACACAAAGGGGTATCTGTTTGTGTTTTTTTAGACTAAATTTTTGACCGTCTCAGATTTCTTCCAAACTCACGATGTTGATTAAGCAGGTCCTGACTTACACAGGGGTGTGATTATTTTCAGCCTATCTAATCCCAAAGCTGAGAATTGAGGACTTACGTAACTGGGATTTTCTCTCAATTGGTTTATTGGTGTTGAATATATTGGAATTGAATTTATGAACTTGGGCAAAAATTACCGCACTACTCTCGTCGTAAGGACCTCCCTGACACACGGTGTGAGTTTGAAGAAGATCTGAGGAGATCACTTTTTTCACCCAAAAAAACACTAAGGGGTATCTGTTTGTGTTTTTTTAGACTAAATTTTTGACCGTCTCAGATTTCTTCCAAACTCACGATGTTGATTAAGCAGGTCCTGACTTACACAGGGGTGTGATTATTTTCAGCCTATCTCATCCCAAAGCTGAGAATTGAGGACTTACGTAACTGGGATTTTCTCTCAATAGGTTTATTGGTGTTGAATATATTGGAATTAAATTTATGAACTTGTTATACATCCAATAAAGCAAAATACAGATGCGGTGTAGAGTATATTGGACTGACTAGGCTTTTCTTATCTCACCCTTCTACTCATGGGTTTACCTAGCTTCACTGGAAGTAGGAATCCCATCATGAAATTTACAGTTATACATTTTATGCAGCACAACATGTCCCTATATCTCAGCTTTGGGATGTGGTAGGGCAAAAATTACCACACCACTCTCGTCGTCAGGACCTCCCTGACACACGGTGTGAGTTTGAAGAAGATCTGAGGAGGTCACTTTTTTTCACCCAAAAAAACACTAAGGGGTACCCCTTTGTGTTTTTTTAGACAAAATTTTTGACCGTCTCAGATTTCTTCCAAACTCACGATGTTGATTAAGCAGGTCCTGACTTACACAGGGGTGTGGTTATTTTCAGCCTATCTAATCCCAAAGCTGAGAATTGAGGACTTACGTAACTGGGATTTTCTCTCAATTGGTTTATTGGTGTTGAATATATTGGAATTGAATTTATGAACTTGGGCAAAAATTACCGCACTACTCTCGTCGTAAGGACCTCCCTGACACACGGTGTGAGTTTGAAGAAGATCTGAGGAGATCACTTTTTTCACCCAAAAAAACACTAAGGGGTACCCCTTTGTGGTTTTTTTTTTGACTAAAATTTTGACCGTCTCAGATTTCTTCCAAACTCACGATGTTGATTAAGCAGGTCCTGACTTACACAGGGGTGTGATTATTTTCAGCCTATCTCATCCCAAAGCTGAGATATGAGGACTTACGTAACTGGGATTTTCTCTCAATAGGTTTATTGGTGTTGAATATATTGGAATTAAATTTATGAACTTGTTATACGTCCAATAAAGCAAAATACAGATGCAGTGTAGAGTATATTGGACTGACTAGGCTTTTCTTATCTCACCCTTCTACTCATGGGTTTACCTAGCTTCACTGGAAGTAGGAATCCCATCATGAAATTTACAGTTATACATTTTATGCAGCACAACATGTCCCTAAATCTCAGCTTTGGGATGTGGTAGGGCAAAAATTACCACACCACTCTCGTCGTCAGGACCTCCCTGACACACGGTGTGAGTTTGAAGAAGATCTGAGGAGATCACTTTTTTCACCCAAAAAACACTAAGGGGTACCCCTTTGTGTTTTTTTTTTTTTGACTAAAATTTTGACCGTCTCAGATTTCTTCCAAACTCACGATGTTGATTAAGCAGGTCCTGACTTACACAGGGGTGTGATTATTTTCAGCCTATCTAATCCCAAAGCTGAGAATTGAGGACTTACGTAACTGGGTTTTTCTCTCAATTGGTTTATTGGTGTTGAATATATTGGAATTGAATTTATGAACTTGGGCAAAAATTACCACATCACTCTCTTCGTCAGGACCTCCCTGACACACGGTGTGAGTTTGAAGAAGATCTGAGGAGGATACTTTTTTTCACCCAAAAAAACACTAAGGGGTACCTGTTTGTGTTTTTTTAGACTAAATTTTTGACCGTCTCAGATTTCTTCCAAACTCACGATGTTGATTAAGCAGGTCCTGACTTACACAGGGGTGTGATTATTTTCAGCCTATCTAATCCTAAAGCTGAGAATTGAGGACTTACGTAACTGGGATTTTCTCTCAATTGGTTTATTGGTGTTGAATATATTGGAATTAAATTTATGAACTTGTTATACGTCCAATAAAGCAAAATACAGATGCGGTGTAGAGTATATTGGACTGACTAGGCTTTTCTTATCTCACCCTTCTACTCATGGGTTTACCTAGCTTCACTGGAAGTAGGAATCCCATCATGAAATTTACAGTTATACATTTTATGCAGCACAACATGTCCCTAAATCTCAGCTTTGGGATGTGGTAGGGCAAAAATTACCACACCACTCTCGTCGTCAGGACCTCCCTGACACACGGTGTGAGTTTGAAGAAGATCTGAGGAGATCACTTTTTTCACCCAAAAAACACTAAGGGGTACCCCTTTGTGTTTTTTTTTTTTTGACTAAAATTTTGACCGTCTCAGATTTCTTCCAAACTCACGATGTTGATTAAGCAGGTCCTGACTTACACAGGGGTGTGATTATTTTCAGCCTATCTAATCCCAAAGCTGAGAATTGAGGACTTACGTAACTGGGATTTTCTCTCAATTGGTTTATTGGTGTTGAATATATTGGAATTGAATTTATGAACTTGGGCAAAAATTACCACACCACTCTCTTCGTCAGGACCTCCCTGACACACGGTGTGAGTTTGAAGAAGATCTGAGGAGGATACATTTTTTCACCCAAAAAAACACTAAGGGGTACCTGTTTGTGTTTTTTTAGACTAAATTTTTGACCGTCTCAGATTTCTTCCAAACTCACGATGTTGATTAAGCAGGTCCTGACTTACACAGGGGTGTGATTATTTTCAGCCTATCTAATCCTAAAGCTGAGAATTGAGGACTTACGTAACTGGGATTTTCTCTCAATTGGTTTATTGGTGTTGAATATATTGGAATTAAATTTATGAACTTGTTATACGTCCAATAAAGCAAAATATAGATGCGGTGTAGAGTATATTGGACTGACTAGGCTTTTCTTATCTCACCCTTCTACTCATGGGTTTACCTAGCTTCACTGGAAGTAGGAATCCCATCATGAAATTTACAGTTATACATTTTATGCAGCACAACATGTCCCTATATCTCAGCTTTGGGATGTGGTAGGGCAAAAATTACCACACTACTCTCGTCGTCAGGACCTCCCTGACACACGGTGTGAGTTTGAAGAAGATCTGAGGAGATCACTTTTTTCACCCAAAAAAACACTAAGGGGTACCTGTTTGTGTTTTTTTAGACTAAATTTTTGACCGTCTCAGATTTCTTCCAAACTCATGATGTTGATTAAGCAGGTCCTGACTTACACAGGGGTGTGATTATTTTCAGCCTATCTCATCCCAAAGCTGAGATATGAGGACTTACGTAACTGGGATTTTCTCTCAATTGGTTTATTGGTCTTGAATATAGCCTGACTAGGCTTTTCTTATCTCACCCTTCTACTCATGGGTTTACCTAGCTTCACTGGAAGTAGGAATCCCATCATGAAATTTACAGTTATACATTTTATGCAGCAAAACATGTCCCTATATCTCAGCTTTGGGATGTGATAGGGCAAAAATCGCAAAAGAAACCTCAGAGAGATCGCGCAGCCTGCACAAAACACTCAGCCAGATCACATAGCCTGCACAGAACACTCAGAGAGAGCGCGCAGTTTGCACAAAACTCTCAGAGAGAGCACGCAGCACGCAGAAAACACAGAGCGCGCAGCATGCACAAAACACTCAGCGAGTGCGCGCAGCATATACAAAACACTCAGAGAGCGCGCAGTTTGCACAAAACACTCAGTGAGAGCGCGCAGTTTGCACAAAACACTCAGAGAGAGAGCGCAGTTTGCACAAAACACTCAGAGAGAGCGCAGTTTGCACAAAACACTCAGAGAGAGAGCGCAGTTCGCACGAAACACTCAGAGAGAGAGCGCAGTTCACACAAAACACTCAGAGAGAGCGGGCAGCATGTACAAAACACTCAGAGAGAGAGCGCAGTTCACACAAAACACTCAGAGAGAGCGGGCAGCATGTACAAAACACTCAGAGAGAGAGCGCAGCACGCACAAAACACTCAGCGAGAGCGCGCAGCATGTACAAAACACTCAGCGAGAGCACGCAGCATATACAAAACACTCAGAGAGAGCGCAGCGCGCACAAAACACTCAGAGAGAGCTCGCAGCACCCACAAAACGCTCAGAGATTCTCATTCTATTTGATGACAGGAATAAATTGGAAGTGGGATAGTGAGATTGGGTCCCAATTTGTCAATATAGGCCCCAATTTTGGCCCCAAAGTCAAAGTTTTCGAAATTGGATCCCACTTCCAATTTATTTTACTATATTGGAATATATTGGAAGTGGTATTCCATTTCCTGTTTATTTGACTTGGCTGAAATAGACTGGAATTGGGATCCCACTTCCAATTCATTTCAGCCAAGTCATGTACATGTTTCATGGGATCCCACTTCCAATTTATTTCACTTGAATGAAATCAATTGGAAATGGGATAGTGAGATTGCGTCCAAAATTGGTCCCAATTTGTCAAAATTGACCCCAATTTGACTTGGTTAGAATAGATTGGAAGTGGGATCCCACTTCCAATTTATTTTACTTCAATTAAATAAATTGGAAGTGGGATCCAGGTCTCCCAGTGGGCAAAATACGTGTGTCCCACTTCCAATTTATTTGATTTGACTGGAATAAATTGGAAGTGGGATCCAGGTCCCACTTGCAATTTATTTGACTTGGTTAGAATAGATTGGAAGTGGGATAGTGAGATATCCCACTTCCAATTTATTTGACTTGAATGAAATAAATTGGAAGTGGGCAAACAAAGGAAAACATTTTTCATGAATACATTGCATAAGCAAGATCCCAGTGACCCCATCTTCTGATATGTTGTTTGGGGGACCCAGACGATTCAGTACTCGACGCCGTGAAGTCGGTAGACCTCCCCAAGCACAGTTTCTGGACATCCCACTCCCAATTTATTCCCATTCAAATTTCATACATGGGTTTTGGACACCCCTTAAAAGGGTCCGAATGGCCCCAAATGTTAATATGTTTATTGTGCACACTCCACGAGACAGCCTGTGAAGTTGCGTAAGCCTAACTTCAAGTCAAATACTATGGGAGTGGGATCAGTCAGTTCCGAGTTCAACGTCCCACTTCCAATCTATTGCATTCAATTCAAATACATTGGGAGTCGGATCGGTCAGTTCTGAGTCTGACGTCCCACTTCCAATCTATTGCATTCAATTCAAATACATTGGGAGTCGGATCGGTCAGTTCCGAGTCCGACGTCCCACTTCCAATCTATTGCATTCAATTCAAATACATTGGGAGTCGGATCGGTCAGTTCCGAGTCCGACGTCCCATTTCCAATCTATTGCATTCAATTCAAATACATTGGGAGGTGGGATCGGTCAGTTCCGAGTCCGACGTCCCATTTCCAATCTATTGCATTCAATTCAAATACATTGGGAGGTGGGATCGGTCACTTCCGGGTCCGACGTCCCACTTCCAATCTATTGCATTCAATTCAAATACATTGGGAATGGGATCAGTCAGTTCCGTGTCCGACGTCCCACTTCCAATCTATTGCATTCAATTCAAATACATTGGGAATGGGATGTCCGACGTCCCATTTCCAATCTATTGCATTTCATTCAAGTACATTGGGAATGGGATTGGTCAGTCTCCATTTTTTATATTTTTTACATAATATACCTGTTTTTGCTCAGAAGAAGCCAAATCACCATGTGTCCCACTTCCAATTTATTTTGTCCATTAAAATAAATTCGAAGAGGGATTTTCCCGTGGGAGGGTGCCGTCCCAACCGCTTACAAGGGCCCTTGGAACAAAAAGCACACTCTCAGGCTATAAATATGTACACAGCCCCAGACTGACAGGCAAAGGGGGTGGATTATGTATAATTTACAAAAATAATTAATTATTAACCAAAAACATGGTTACAACTTTACTTCCTTTGAAATTATGTACATTAACATAATTAACCCCGCCACAAATAAGAACACAATCTCCTTATTAATCATTTATAGACCACAAGGGCCCTATTCAGAATTTATAAAAGAATTTGGTGAACTAGCTGCTAATTTGGCAGTGTCCTGTGATACGTTAATAATTGTAGGAGACTTTAACATTCATTTTGAGAAAAGTGATGATTCCCTAAAAAAGAACATTCACATCAATCATAGATTCTGTTGGTTTCACACAAAATGTATCAGGTCCTACTCATTATTGTAATCACACACTAGACTTGGTGAAAAAACCTAAATATTCTCCCTCAGTCTTCCACAGTCTCAGACCACTACCTAATTTCATATGAATTGAGTTTAGATATTTAAAAAAATGTACATGCCCACATTACTATATAAATCGCTCACTAACTCCATCTACAGCCTTATCGAATTTAGAAGGGCGCTCGTCAATGCACGTTCAGCGCATCTGTCCTCACTGATTGAAAATAATAAAAACAATCCTAGAGCACTCTTTAATGTAATCTCTAAACTTACAAACAATCGGGCAGCTACTGATCCACAGATCCCAGCTGTTCACACCAGCAATGCTTTTATGGACTTTTTTAACATTGAACATATTAGACAAACAATAAATACCATATTACTAAATCCAGCCTGTCTGTCATCTGGTGTGGATGATATAGAACAAAACATAGAAGAACGACTAGAGGACTTTGACCCACTACCACAGCTAGAACTGGAGAAAATGATCTACTCGTCAAATTGTATGACCTGCACACTTGATGCAATACCAACAAAACTATTTAAAGGAGTATTACCAGTCATAATCAATCCCCTTTTAACAATCATAAATTCGTCCCTTATACTGGATCACGTACACAAAGCATTTAAACTAGCAGTTATTAAACCCCTGATCAAGAAACCGAATCTTGATCCTAGTGTACTATCCAATTACAGACCTTCTCTTCATATTTAAGATCTTAGAAAAAGTTGTGGCCCAACAACTTCCCTCATACTTGCATAAGAATAACATATAAAAAAAAAAATTCAATCTGGTTTTAGGCCACACCATAGCACCGAAACGGCTTTAGTTAAGGTAGCAAACAACCTTCTTCTCACCTCTGATCGAGGCTGCGTATCCATGCTAGTTCTACTCGACCTCAGTGCAGCTTTTTATACAAGTGATCATACTATTCTGCTAGAAAGATTAAAAAACATGGTTGGAATAACAGGAACGGCCCTATCATGGTTTAAGTCTTATCTCACAGATCGTTACCAGTTTGTAAAAGTAAATAATGTTTCTTCTATGCAAAAAAAATTAGATCTGGAATTCCCCAAGGCTCCATCCTAGGACCTTTACTATTCATATTATACATGCTGCCACTGGGCAGAGTTATTAGCAGGCATGGCATTACCTTCCACAGTTATGCAGATGACACACAGTTATACATATCAGCCAAACCAGATGACAAACCTACACTAAAGAAAATGGAGGACTGTGTTAAAGAAGTGAAGCATTGGATGTCATACACTTTCCTTCTGCTAAACAGCGACAAAACCGAGGTTCTCCTTCTAGGTCCAAAACCTGCTATAAATAAAGTATCAGACTTAATACATAATTTTGACTTCCCTGTTCTCCCTAGCTCATCAGCTAAAAATCTGGGTGTCATAATTGATTCAGATCTATCATTTGATCAGCATATAGGTAAAATTAGAAAAACAGTTTTCCTACATCTTCGGAACCTCGCTAAGTTAAGAAATTCCTTATCCCTCCCAGATGCAGAAAAATTTGTTCACGCTTTTAGAGATTAGATTATTGCAATGCACTTTTATCAGAATGCTCCAGCAGAAACTTGAGTGAACTCCAGCTAATTCAAAATGCTGCAGCCAGGGTCCTCACTAAAACTAGAAAATTTGATCATATCAGCCCAGTCTTATCAGCCCTTCACTGGCTCCCAGTTAAATTCCGTATTGATTACAACATTTTTTTACTCACGTATAAATCCCTACATGGTCTCGCCCCTGAATACTTGCGAGACCTCATCACGCACAATGAACCACCAAGATTACTCAGATATCAGGGCGCCGGCCTCTTACTATTACCCAGAATTCATAAGACTTCAGCGGGGGGGGGGGAGCTTTCTCCTACAAAGCCCCTCAGCTCTGGAACAATCTTCCAGCTAGTGTTCGGGACGCAGACACAGTCACTATGTTTAAGTCTAGGCTCAAAACACACTTGTTCAGTTTAGCCTTTGGCAACTAACCTGTCTAGTTTAAGGTTGTCGTTTCAGGAACTCATGGACATGGGGAATCAGGGTAAACGCGGATGATGTGCTCACAATTTCTCTTGTTTGGAGCTGAAGGATGTCCTTGCCTGAGCTCCTTCTGGTTTCCCTCCTCCCAGTCTGTTACAGTCAGATCCGTCACATGCTCTTTTTCTCTGCTGCACTCAACTAAACTAACTGCTTCCCTTTACCGTTTTCTGAGAAAATGGTGGCCCACTGATGGAAGATTGTTTGCTGGATTCTCCTGCGGCCCAGACCAGACCAGACCAGCTGCTCACCTCCATCTACTGCTGCCAGCCTCTGACCACTCACCATGATCAACTACACTGAAGTAGAAATGGACTCTGACTGAAAAGCAACACTGACTGATTCTTCCAATCTGATGCACTATTATTATGCCCCAAGATTGATGTCACTATTATGATTATTATCATTATTATTATTATGTAGCATAATGACACTTCATTGGTGATAATTTAAAATTCAATCTATAGTTTGATCAGAGGAGGATGGGTCTCCTTTGTGAGTCTTGGTTCCTCCCAAGGTTTCTTCCTCCAGCCTTGAGGGAGTTTTTCCTTGCCACTGTCGCCTTCCGCTTGCTCGCATTGGGCTTTGTTTTAAATGTTCTGTTCTGAAACTGCTGCTTTGCGACAACGTCAGTTGTAAAAGGCGCTATACAAATAAAGTTGATTTGATTAAAAACCAGTCTGAAGCATTAAATTCTTAAAGGAACCTACTGTACACGTCTTTTCAAAGTTTATGTTTGGATGTCTTTTCAACTTTAATCCAGTGTTTATTGGATGACATTTATGTACGTGATTTCCACATTGAAATAACGGCTTTAAAAGGACGTCTTTAATGTGACTTTTTTAGTCTTCTTTTCAACGTCAGTGTTTGGACGTCTTTTCAACTTTCATTTTCAACCTTAAAAAAATGCTGATTGAACGACATTTAGGTACGTGATTTCAACGTTGAAATAACGGCTTTAAAAGGACGTCTTTAATGTGACTTTTTTAGTCGTCTTTTCAACTTCTGTTTCATTTTCACTTTCAACCTTAAAAAAACGTTGATTAGACCACAGTCAAGTACGTTATTTCAACATTGAATCAACGGCTAAATGTTTACTGGGATTGCAGTTAGCACACTACACTGATCAGAGCATTTTATTAAACACATATGGAAACATGCAGTGTCATGCTGAAGGGAGGAGATTGTTATTTAAGTTTAAGTGAAGATGACTGGACTGGAACGACAGCTCTAAAATGAATGAACTCTGAGTGAGAAACCGGAAGGTGGCAGAAGAGAACCGATGTAAAAACACAGAAGAAGAAGACGATGAAGATACGCACTCTTTTCAGTGACCGCGGCGCGTGAGCAGCTCTCCCCAGCCTCAGGGAACAGCTTCATCCCATAAATATGTTTTTTTTTTTTTTTCAAATGACAAACTTTAGCTAGCCTGTTTAACTCTAGCTAGCTCTTTTTTCCTCCTCTGATATAGAAAACATTTAAATGACATGACAAACGCTCATACATGAGTATTTTAATTTGAGTAATTATGTGGTTTGATGGTGTATTTTACAAGATGATGTGAGCATTTTTTATGTCACAGAACCGCTTCCCTCAGTATAAGAAATAAAACTGCTTAAACACATTAAGAAGACAAAGTAGTAGCTACATAGGTTAAAATACATTCTCAATCTCAATGCTTGTTTTTTGGTGTAATGTAATATTTTGAATATATAATTTCACATACACTAATTTTTTGTTAGTGAGTAGCAGTGAGTTTTGGCTGGTGATTAATGGGTTGCAGAAGGTTATATGAAAGCAATAGAAGCTTATTTACTGAGAGAAAAAAAATAAACAAAAGCATGTGAAGTAGTTTATTTTTGGAGCTGTGAAGTTAGTACATTTTTTTCAAAATTAACTATGAACATGAACTAATTCATTTTCTTTATGTAATTATGTAAAGATGGACTGTAGTAAAAAAAAAAAAAGTAGTTTGGGAGTAGGGCAGTGAAAAATGGTGGGCAGGGAGAAAAGCAAATAGGAGGTTAATTTAAGTTATTTAGATGAGATCTTTAGCATCAGTTGTAGCATACTCGTTTGTACTATAACCTCATAATCTTTTACATTTGAAGTTCTGTAGTTAATGAATTTGCATGCATAAGCAGTTTACAGTTACAGGAACGAGGCGTACAAAACTCAAAGAGCACGCACAGAACTCGTGCAGCTGACGCACAAAACTCAAAGAGCATGCGCTGAACTTCTTGTTTGAATTGTTTTTTTAAATCCTGACTATGGATTTTTCTATAAACAGCATGTAGACACCCTAAAGCAACAAAGGAAATGGAAGACTTTAGCTTGAAATAGGCCAGAAAGTGCAGAAACACCTCTGTTGTGTCGCAAAACCTGTAAAGTGCAAAATTTGCATGCATAAGCAGTTTACAGTTACTCAGGAACGAGGCGTACAAAACTCAAAGAGCACGCACAGAACTCGTGCAGCTGACGCACAAAACTCAAAGAGCATGCGCTGAACTTCTTGTTTGAATTGTTTTTTTAAATCCTGACTATGGATTTTTCTATAAACAGCATGAAGACATCCTAAAGCAACAAAGGAAATGGAAGACTTTAGCTTGAAATAGGCCAGAAAGTGCAGAAACACCTCTGTTGTGTCGCAAAACCTGTAAAGTTTATTGGACGTATAACAAGCCCATATGTTTAATTCCAATATATTCAACACTATTAACTCTATTGAGAGAAAATCCCAGTTACGTTAGCCCTCATATCTCAGCTTTGGGATGAAAATAATCACACCCCTGTGTAAGTCAGGGTCTCCTAAATCAACAACGTGAGTTTAGAGGAAGTCTGAGACGGTCAAAAATTTAGTACAAAAAAAAAAAATAAAATAAAAAATAAAAAAATAAATAAACACAATGGGGTACCCTTTATTTTATTTTTTTTTGGGTGAAAACTGTGACCTCCTCAGATCTTCTCCAAACCCACACCGTGTGTCAGGGAAGTCCTGACAAAGACAGTGGTGTGGTTATTTTCGCTCTACCATATCCCAAAGCTGAGATATGGAGACCTCTTCTAGTCCATAAAATGTATAACTGTATATATCAAGATGGGATTCCTATTTCCAGTCAAGCTAGGTAAACACATGAGTAGAGGGTAACCTTTAAGTTTTACGTTTGATATTAATTTTTTTTTGTGCGATTCTTTTTGGCACCCATCAGGTTCCATACAGGATTCGCTAAAAATAAACAACAAGCTTGCGTCACTACTTGGATCGCTCTGGTTGCTACGAGAATTGAGAATAGTCTCGTGCAGCTTTTTGGAACCTTCAGCACATGCTAAAAATAAACAGCATGCTCACGTCATCATTTGGAACGCTCCGGTTTCTACAAGAATTAAGAACAGGCTTTTGCAGCTTTTTGGAATCTTCAGGATGCGCTAAAAATAAACAGCAGGCTCACGCCACCCTTTTTAACGCTCCGGTTGCTACGAGAATTAAGAATTTGCTCGCGCAACATTTTGGAATGTTACAGATGCGCTAAAAAAAAAATAAAGATTAGGCTCGCGCCTCTTTTGTAAATGCTCCATGTGCTGAGTGAAGTATAGAATAGGCTCGCGCAGCTTTTTGGAGCCTTCAGGATTCCAAGGATTATGGAATCAGATTTGTGCCAAAAATGAATCGCTCCATGGCTTTAGTGCGTGAGTTCTGAGTTCTGCGTGTGCTCTCTGAGTTTTGTGCACCAGCAGCACGAGTTCTGTGCACGAGCTCTCTGAGTTTTGTACACTGGATCCTTGAGTTTTGCAAGCAGTTTTGGCAAAAAGCTCTCGTGTGGACGGGTTTTCTCAGGGGTGCCTTCCCATTGGCTAATGAGTTTTTGAGTGACAACTCAGTGCCCAAGGCATTTTGGACTGCACATGCGTACACCTCCTTGTATCAATGCAATCAATGCAGATATTGAGGTAATGTTCTGTCTAAAACAAAGCATTAAAGATTTTACTGTGAGTACAAACCTGTTTGTCCCTCATTACCAGATACTGATCTGAGGTAAATGCACACCGATGTCTGTTTACTCAGGATGAAACAGAATAAATGAGCGCTTATTTGTTTATTTGTAAATTATTATTCATGAGTGCTTGAGCCCCTGTTCAGAAACCTATCGTGTACTAACATAGTGGTTCTTCGCTTTTCCATAATCGCTGTTAGATTATTTAAATGCCCAAATTTTATTTTGAAGATCACAGTTTTGAACAAATGCCATATGTGCATTTTGTTACAGGAGGTCTCAGAGAACAGAGAAACATCACAGACAAGAGTGTTCCTGCTCCTTTAATGAATACAAATTTGCTTAATATCTAGCTCACACATTACTTCCTGGAAAACACCAGATGTAAAGTTTGAACCACGATCTGATTGAATCTCACGAGGCAGCCCAAACCGAGAAAAGAACTGAAACAAACACTCAATTATAGTTCTTGCCTTAATGTTTCTCAAGGGTACAGCCTTCGGAAATCTAGTACACACATCCAATATAGTGAACAGATACTCATAACCCTTTTTTGTTTTGTGCAAAGATCCAACACAATCTATCGTCACTCGCAAAAATGGCTCTTCCACCACAGGAAGAGTACACAATGGTGCACAAGGCACTTTCTGATTTGGCTTTCCGGCTAGCTGACAAGCATGACATGTCCGACAGTAGGAGATTACATCTCGATGCATCTTCGGCCAATAAAAATAACGCAAGACTCTCTCTTGGGCTTTACGAATACCCACATGCCCTGCCATGGGTGCTTCATGTGCCAAGCGCAACACTTTCAACCTAAAACTCTTCAGCAACACAATCTGCTCCACAACACTCCAATCTTCAACAGCAGGATGATAAGGAGGCCTCCACTTCCGCATAAGCACTCCCTGATGTATATAGAAGACCTCTGCTGACTCCTCTGTCTCCTCCCGTGTACCAGCCCCCTTACACAATGAGGCCAACTCAGGGTCCTTCCTTGAGCTCCTTGATTAAGGTTTCCCTATTAAACTGAGCTGCATCCGATTAACCTAGTTTTCCAAAGAAGGTATCTCCAAGCTCAAATGCTGCCTCCTCCAGCCCTCTCTGTGGAACCACCCCCTTGGGGCAAGACTGGGCACGGGTAACGACACAGGCTGAAAACACCTCAGGATACTCCCTGGCCAAAGCCTCCTGTTTCTGGTACCTCACATGGCATGTGACTAATTAATGGGGTTACCGACACTTGAACCCCAGCAAGATCATTCCCCAATAGCATAGAAACTCCAGGGACTGGTAATGATGGCACTACTGCTACATTAACATAGCCATTTACCAAGTTAGAGGGTAGGTACACTTTATGCAATGGCATGGCCCCAAACAAACTTCCCACACCCTGAATCAACACTGAAGAGTCATTGAAACTGGCTAATCACGAACCCTTTGTAACAACAAGGACTGAACTGCACCAGTGTCCCTCAAAATTTTAATTTTGGTTTCTGGCTCCCCAGAACCAATGGACACTGTACCCCAGGAGACAAACCCATCATACAGAGAGGGGGTTATTTCAGACTCAGGATCCACACAACTAATAGTCCTCTCTGAACCAACTACCAATGCCACAGATTTTGAAGAATCAGTATAAGACCCACGACTGCGCTTCTGCAGAACTGGACAACCTGATTTTTCTATGGCCAGGTTTTCTACAATAATGGCAGATTATTTCTCCCGAGGGAGTAGAATTTACAGGTTTTTGAAGTTGACTATGAGGTTTAGAGCCAGATGGCCCTTCCCTATGACTTTTAGTAGTCTCTGCTGATTTAACCTCTATATTAGCCTTTCTCCAACCACCAACCACTGATCTCTCTTTCACTCTCGACTCCTTATGGGTAAATTCGTAAGTATCTGCCATCATAGCAGCCTTTTTAACTTCAGTCGCCCCATGCTCCTGAATGTACACTTCCTAAAGAACAGGTAGACTATTTTTGAACTGTTCCATAAGAACAAGCTGTTTTAAATCTGCAAAAGTATAAACTTCACATGCTTTCATTCAAACACTGCCTCCTGCTGCCTAGCTACATCCAAATAGGTTTCCGCTAACTTACGTCTAAGAAAACGGAATTTGTGCCTGTAAGTTTCTGCCTCCCAAGCTTTCCCCTACATGACACTCTGAACCAAAATGGTCCAACAATTCTCCAGCCAAGCTAATTCCGTGGCTATATTCTCAAAGGCATCAAAAAACACATCTACCTCGTCTTCCTGAAATTTTGGCATTAGATGTAGACATTTGGATACATCAAACCGAGTCTCATGTCTGCGCTGTTGTTGACTCTCCATCTGCGAGAGTTTAACCTTCTCCAACTCAATCTTAGCTAACTCCAGCTCCCGCAAACTATCCTTCTCCTTCTCTCGCCTACCCTTCTCTGCTTGTTCCCTAGCCAATCTTGCCTCAATGATGGAGTCACTCAAACCTAGGGACTGAGCAAGGATCTACTATCTTAATTTTATTCAACTCTGAATCTACCTCAATCTCATAATATTCAGCAAGCTGGAGCAACTGAGGCTTCTTTAATTTTATCCAGTCCGTTGTCTGCAGATGGGCTTGGATAAAACTTTCCGGATCAAACTGAGACATTTTTGGGAAAAAATTAAAAAAATACCAAAAGCCCCCCAGCCGAAATGAGGACAGACCAGAGACCCCTAACTCTAAGGCTACTAAAATTCAAACACCAAGAGGTAACCTATATTCCCCTATTGGCCTAAAATCCCTAAGTACCACCAAAGTATGACTACAAAACTAAAAGTACTTGACAATTTTGGCCACCTTACCTCAAGTCCTCTCATAGGACTTCTGAAAGAACACATACAACTCAAGAAGCCCCAAGTAGGCCACAATTTCCAACAGGTATTTTTGAGTCAAATCAACACCACCAAATCAGATTTCCTGAGAACTCAACCAAACATACCCAATTACCAAAGGTCTAGACTGTATACAATCAAGCAACTCTGCAATCCAATACCCACCTTAGCAAACAGCTAACCTCAACAGAGCACAAAACTATCAAGTTACAATCACACAGCCAACAATTAGATCACGAAAATAAGGTGTTGAAATCTATTGTGATGAAATGAGAACTTGGGAGGGTTCACTCTTCTTACCTAAAGATCCTCGAAGAACCCAAGCGCTGACTCCATGGTCGACCAGCCCAAGCATGTAGAGATTATTCAAAAGGGTAGGTAGTAATCTGGAGGTGCAACAGTTTCCAGAGTGCTAGAGAAAAATCAGCGCCAAAACTTCCACCATCTTATATATATCCAAAACGACGCTCCGGTATCTGGCCTCCAAAACCAGAGGTCCTCCCCTTTAAAGGCTCCACTTCAAGATCTCAAGAAAAGTAAGACCCCCCCCCAGTGGCTGGAGTGTGTATTGTGGGAGTCAAGTGTCTATCCCAGTGCACCTAGTTTATAAGAATCTATATTCAACACCATTAACTCTATTGAGAGAAAATCCCAGTTACGAAAATAATCACACCCCTATGTAAGTCAAGGCCTCCTTAATCAACAACATTTTTATTTTGTCAATAAGGTCCATACCACACTTCTGACATATTTCATAAAATATCACCATTTAATATTCTAAACATGTACATAAACAAATGCATACATTTTCAAATGACCTTGCCTTTTCCCCACAGATATCAAATAGAAATCAGAAGAATATCTATTAAACATACCTTAAACATGGCCTTAAAAAGTACACTTACCCTATAATATAGCGTGATTCATATATCAATGTATATGATCACATTCTAAAGTTGTCATATTGAGAAACAATGATAGAAACATTTTACTTCTCAACCTCAAGTAGACTGTAAGTAATTATTCAAATTTCAAAATTTAACGACCTGGCTATTAGCTCAGACATTACATAATGTGGGTTAAAGGCTAACTAGAACACTTGCTATTCATCATAATGACACGTTGGCTAGCTGCAGCAAACATTAGAAAAGTAAGCCTAATGCAATAAAAAGTTTTGATGACTTTGTTCACTTGAGATGGCTAAAGAAAAAAAACACAAACTTCAAACAAAATGACTGTTACCAACCTGACATGGCGCGCGCTCCTCTGCTCTTTGGGGCTTGAAAAATCCAGAATCCAATAGCTGCTAATCACAACGTATTAGTTGACTGCACAAACTTCTTGTCACACAGCCCACAACACCAACTCACGTTTTTCAGAACAAATTCAAAAAAGCCACACCGAATTTCAGCTGTCTAAAATGCTTCATGAAGGCTGTGGTAAATTCAAAGACTGCCCATTACCACTGCTGCAATGCCCATTATCACAAGTGTCTGTGGTGCTGCATCAGCATTCATCCTCCATCAGTTCAACATTTTTTTTCTCCTCGTGTAAGACACCTCTGGATTGATATCTTATGTGGAAAAAAAAATGAATAAATACACACACACATTATATTAATTAATTATATTCTTATTGAAAGATGATACAGTAAACATATTAAAAAATTTTCAGTGCAAGATAGTTTTCTGGTTCAACTTACAATGAACACTAATTATACAACTTTGCTATAAAAACTTATACAGTTGGAAAGACTGTTAAATGATGCCACATTTACCTTTTAAAGAGGCGCAACCCACATTCTCAGCTCTACTGCTCATCCCACAAATGCATGTTCCTTACAAATGTGGCACCGTTTAAAGGGGAAATTAACAGGCTTTCCAACGGTATGAGATAAACTGCCAAGAAGCATTGTTACAACAAAAAAAATAATCTACCAAACACAAATTTCCTTACTTTTTGTGCTAAGTTTATTTTTATAAGATACTCTTTGCAGTTATTTGACATTATTTCATTTGAATTTTGCCAGTCTTTGCTTTCATTATTGTTTTTTGGATTTTGCTGATAAGGTCTTTTGCTTCTGGAATCTCTCCAGAGTCTGCTTCGTGGTTTGCTTGAGTTTTGACAGAAGTTTCAAGGGTGGGTGGGTCTTAGAAGACTACGTTCACCGTGAATCTCCTTTCGTCATCGATTTTGGACTTACAGGTGCTCTGAAACCTCCTCTGGGACCTAGCCACGCCCACCCCACCCCTAAATGGAACAAACTTTTTTCCCCATACACAGCATCAGGTTAATTATCACTGTTCTGTATTAACCCTGTCATACTACCATAGCTACAGCTTTTTTAGTTAGCTTTCTAGTAACCGCCAACACGCTGTCTGTCACTGGGTTCTCTTGCCTGACCCGTGGAAGCTTTTTTCGCAGGACAAATTTGCCTGTTCTTTACCATGACCCTACTAATCTCTGTATTTTTTTGTTCCCTTTGTCTGGTTTTCTTTCTCCTGTCTCTCTCTCATGCTTTGAGATGTCCTGCTGCTCTCCAGGTGTTGCCCTGATCCAGCCCCTGTGTATCCTGTACAAGATCCTGGCCTTGTCTCATCTACACTATCATGCTTGGCCATGCTGTTTTACCTCAGATTAACTCTGCACCTACTTTTAATTCACACAGAATCCCTGATCACCTTCTCCTTCCTCAGACTCATACATCACTAATATACTACATTTACATTACTATAACCCCTTCATCTGTCATCATTTCACTTTTACTTCTGTTCTGTTCTCTGTTGTGTCTCCGGTGTGGACCCGAGGAGGATGGGTTCCCCGTATGAGTCTTGGTTCTTTCCAAGGTTTCTTCCTCATGTGCTGAGGGAGTTTTCCCTTGCCACTGTTGCCCCTGGCTTGCTCATAGGAGGCTTGGACCCGGATCTCTGTAAAGCTGCTTTGTGACGACTTTTTGTTGTGAAAAGCGCTATATAAATACAATTTGATTTGATTTGAATTAAATTTTAGTATTAAATAGCTGTTACAAACATTATAATAAATAGCTGAATGGTCTGAAGATATTGCAGATGCTCATATTTCTTCCCTATGTGTTTTTTCTCCATTCAGTTGACTAGAATTTTAAAAGGCTTATATTAGTGATTTGTGCAAAAATATGTATGGTCTTGCTTAATGTAATTATTATACTGTCTAGATAAAGTTTTATACAATTTCTTGTATTGTCAAATACGCTTTTTTTTCAACACAATATATATAGCAGGAAGTTTAAAAAAAAAACAGAAGTCTAAAAAAGTGCAGGAACATATGTTTGCAATCTGGAATAAAGAATACAAAACATAAATTAATTGTTATACTGACACAATTCCCAAAGTTAAAAGTCTGCATATTAAATACCAAACACAATGTTATTTTCAAAACACACACAGCATAGCAAAACTAGCACTAAATGTTAATCCCTATTTACAAGCACAATACTGGAGTTTTCTGTTCTTTTTTAAATGCTGAAGCAGTTACTTTTTGTTCTTGTTTCATCAGAAAATAACTGTCACTCTGTTTAAGGTGGAACAGGAGAACTTTTAACTGGATGCTAGCTAACATTAGCAGATGCTAACATACAAATATTCTGTAAAAAAAATAAAATAAAATAAAATAACAATTAAAATTTAAGCAGTACATTTCTTCGTAGATGTCTTTCAGTAACTGTAAAACATTTATTTAAATTATTTGCAATTTGCTAAGACACATGGAAGACCTTTACATCCTGAGGTAGTGATAGCTTACAACCCGGTCTCACACCTACTCGTGGTATAGTCACATATATAGGAGACTGCAATTCATGCTGAAAATATGCGATATGTCACGAATTGCAGACTACTATATCAAATCAAATCAAATTTATTTATATAGCGCTTTTCACAACTGATGTTGTCACAAAGCAGCTTCACAGAATTCCAGTAAGACAAGATTTGACATGAAATGTAAAGACAAATGTAAAACCCTCAAGTGAGCAAGCCAGGGGCGACAGTGGCAAGGAAAAACTCCCCCAGCTGAGGAAGAAACCTTGGGAGGAACCAAGGCTCACAAGGGGTGACCCATCCTCCTCTGGTCAATCTACTGGTGATGATAGTTAGTAGTCCATGAGAACTTCAGTGTAGGGACAGCTTCAAGGCACTTGGTGGTTGCTGGAGCGTGGGCAGCTGGTCTGAAGCGTGGAGGAGGATCTCGACAGTCATCCATCAGTGTCCAGACAGACAGGTGGGCAGTCGTTTACTCGGAAAGATGTAAAGGGATGGAATTAGTTTTGAACTGTTTTGTGTTTGTAAAGTAGAAAATATGAAAATTTCCAGAGTGTGGCTAATGACTCCGGCAGATCTGACTATGACAGCATTAACTAAAAGGAGAGAACCAGAAGGACACACAGACACGGGAGCATCCTGAAACACTGGCATCCCTCCGCTCCACCGTCAACAAACCTGAGTGATCGCGAGAAGCGGCGGGACGACAGCACCAGCGTCTCAGTATACTATAATTCCCTGTGTCCATGGACCCCCCGGATCTGCCGCCTTTATCTATGGGGGAGCATTAGCTATCAAATGATAAACTAAACAAATGAGTTTTTAGCCTACATTTGAAGATTGCGACTGTGTCTGAGTCCCGAACATTTTTTGGAAGATCATTCCAGAGTTGGGGGGCTTTATAAGAAAAGGCTCTTCCCCCAGCTGAGGCCTTCTGAATTCTGGGAACATTTAAAAATCCAGTATTCTGTGATCTGAGTGAACGTGGAGGCTCATAATAGGAAATTGTATCTTGAAGATATTCAGGAGCAAGCCCATGTAGAGCTTTATATGTTAATAACAAAATTTTGTAGTCAATGCGGAATTTAACAGGCAGCCAATGAAGTGATGATAAAACTGGGCTGATATGTTCAAATTTTCTAGTTTTAGTGAGGACCCTAGCTGCAGCATTTTGAACTAGTTGAAGTTTTCTTAAATTGCTGCTGGTGCATCCTGACAGTAGTGCGTTACAGTAGTCAAGCCTTGAAGTAATAAAGGCATGTACTAATGTTTCTGCGTCCTGGAGGGATAAGGCATTTCTAATCTTAGCAATATTGCGAAGATGTAAAAAAGCTGTCCTAGTGATACTACCTATGTGTTGATCAAATGATAAATCCGGGTCAATTATGACACCAAGATTTTTTGCTGCTGAACCAGGTTTAACTGGAAAGTTAGCTAGATCTAAAATTAAATCTGATAATTTATTTCTTGTCACTTTTGGACCCAAAAGCAGGACCTCTGTTTTGTTGCTGTTTAGAAGGAGGAAGTTACGCAACATCCAGCCTTTCACGTCTTTTACACAGTCCTCTATTTTCTTTAATCTGTGTTTGTCATCGGGCTTGGCTGAAATATACAATTGTGTGTCGTCTGCGTAACAGTGAAAGTTAATGTCATGGTTTCTTATAACTGTGCCTAGCGGTAACATGTATAATGTAAATAATAATGGTCCTAAAATAGAGCCTTGTGGAATTCCAAATCTTACTTTAGAATAATTTGAATTTAGATTGTTTACTTTTACGAATTGATAACGTTCCGTTAAGTAAGATTTGAACCATAATAGGGCTGTCCCTGTGATTCCAACCATGTTTTCTAACCTTTCTATGAGAATATTGTGGTCTATTGTATCGAAGGCTGCGCTTAGGTCAAGAAGCACCAACAGGGATACGTGGCCTTGATCAGAGGCAAGAAGAAGATCATTTGTTATCTTGACTAGAGCTGTCTCTGTACTATGATGTTGCCTGAATCCAGATTGGAATTTTTCATATATATGATTCTTATGTAGATATGAACTAAGTTGTTGGGCCACAGCTCTTTCTAAGATCTTAGACAGAAATGGCAAATTAGAAATAGGCCTGTAATTAGACAGTGTACTAGCATCAAGATTTGGTTTCTTGATCATAGGTTTAATAACTGCTAGTTTAAAAGCTTTGGGTACATGGCCCAGACTAAGCGATGAGTTTACTATAGTTAAAAGAGGATCAATAATAGCTGGTAGTACTTCTTTGAGCAACTTTGTGGGAATTGCGTCAAGTGTGCAAGTTGTACAGTTTGCGGAGGTGATAATCTTCTCTAGTTCTAATTGTGGGAGTGGGTAAAAGGTTTCAAGTCTTTCTTTTACAGTTATATTATGTTTTATTTCATTCACATCAGGTGGCAGCCAGGATGGATTTGATCCTGTGGCTAGAGTTTGTTGTCTAATATTCTCAATTTTATTATTAAAAAAGTCCATAAAATCTTTACTGGTGAGAGTTGCTGGAATTAGTTGTTCAGAACCTGCTTGATTTTTTGTAATTCTAGAAAACACACTAAACAGTGCTCTCGGATTATTTTTATTATTGGAGATCAGCGAGGCCAGATATGCTGAGCGAGCTTTAGTGAGGGCATTTCTATACTCTATAAGGCTGTCCTTCCAGGCAGAATGAAACACTTCAAGCTTGGTTGATCGCCATTTCCGCTCTAGTTTTCGTAATGTTTGTTTTAAAGTACGGGTCTTATCGTTATACCATGGTGCGAGCTTTTTCTGTCTTATACTTTTATGTTTAAGTGGTGCTACCTTTTCTAAAGTAGATCGACAGGTATTTTCTAGGTAGTCAGTTAGTACATCTAGGTCCATTGGGTCTGATGGAGTTGGAACTGGGGTCGATAGTTCTGGTAGGTTTTCTATAAATTGTAGGGCGGTAGATGGTTTTATTATACGCCTTGTAGAATAGCGAGGGTTCTTACATAGATTATGGATAAAACGTAGCTCATATGAAATTAAGTAATGATCGGAGATTGCTGAGGATTGCGGTAAGATATTAATTTTGTCAATGTTAAGACCTAGTGTCAGAACTAAGTCTAAAGTGTGGCTGCAGTAGTGTGTAGGCCCTGTTACATTTTGAGTAATACCAATAGAGTCTAAGATTGAGGTAAATGCCTTTTTTAGTGGGTCACTTTCCTTCTCGAAATGGATATTGAAATCTCCTACAATTATAACTTTATGATTGCACACCGCTAGGTTTGTAGCAAAATCGCTGAATTCTTTCAGAAATTCTAAGTAAGGCCCTGGTGGTCTGTAAATGTTGCATAATAAAAATGCGTCCTTTTTTGTGACCGGATTTGTAATAATAGTGGAGAGAACCTCAAAAGAAGAAAAGGTGTCACATTGTTTAAGACTAATTTCTAGGGTATTTTGGTAAATTACACATACTCCACCTCCTTTGCCTGATATTCTTGGGCTATGTGCATAATTATAGCCTAGGGGGGTGGCTTCATTTAGTGCTAAATATTCATTTGGTTTAACCCACGTTTCCGTGAGACAGAAAACATTGAATTTATGATCACTTATAATATCATTTACGATGAGTGCTTTTGAGTTTAGCGATCTTATGTTGAGTAACCCAAATTTTAGTTCTGAGGTGTTGCTGCTAGGTGTTGTGTATGATTTAATATTGATTAGGTTGCTGAAACAGGCTGATTTTGTTTTTCTACTTTTACATTTAGTTCGGGGGAAAGACACAGTCTCAATACAGTTGAACCTGGGTGACGCCTCAAGACAGTTCGCAGACGGTCGGTTTAGCCTGTCTGTCTGCGGCCTGGTCCCGGCTCTGGATTGTCAGCAGCTATCTACACTACTCTGCCGACTAACTAAAAGACTATGTGCTATACTGCAAGAAAGTAAGGCAGCACCCTCCCGCGTGGGGTGGATACCATCCCTACCTATAAGACCAGGCTTGCCCTCAAAACGTAACCAATTGTCTATAAAGCCCACTTGATTTTCGGAACACCACTTGGACATCCAGCAGTTTAACGCCGAAAGTCTGCTGTAAGCTTCGTCGCCACGCCGCATTGGTATGGGACCAGAGCAGATTACGGCATCGGACATCGTCTGGGCCAGTTTAATCACCTCTGTAATATTACCCTTAGTTACCTCAGACTGCCGCAGACGAATATCATTGGCCCCTACATGAATGACTACCCTCGAATATCTCCTATTAGCTAACAGTCTAAGGTTGCCACTAATATCCGGCGCTCTGGCTCCCGATAAACAGCTAACTGTTACTGCCGGCGCCCCTAAAGGAGTAGCTAGTTTCACGTGCCGAACAATAGAGTCTCCTATAACCAGAGCACTCTTAACAGGCTCCTCAGCGGGTGCTTCGCTGAGCGGGGCAAACCTGTTTGACACGCGAATCGGAGGAGCGTGGTGTCCCGGTGGGCTAGCTTTGGCCTCAGCGTTAGCATCAGCCTTAGCTTTCCGGCTATGACGCCGAGACGTCACCCATTCACCCCGCTGTGAGGGCTCTAACGCCGGAGTCGTGGGGGTGCTAACTCTCCCTAAAGCACCCGGAGTTGCTAACACTGAATCTCGCTGTTTATCCCTCAACAATAATAAGCTCCGGATGCGCACTTCTAGCTGGTCCACTTTATCCACCAGAGAGCTAACTAGCTGACACTTACTACAAATACAACCACTATATTTATCGCTAGAGGTGGAAAAGGGCGTTAAACTAAACATGCCACACTCTGAACAGGCAAAACAGCCAGTAGTAGCCATGGAATTGCAGGTACTTACCGCTTTTAGTGAATTTTAGTAACTTACACCAAGAACGTTACTCCAGGGTCCGGTGGCAGTTTTAGTGCCTCTGTAATGAATATTCCTGCGGAGACAATCTAAAAGAAAGATCTATGGATGGTTAGTAGGTTATAAAAACAGATATAAATATAAAAATAACAATGGAAACGATTAAACAGGAAAACCCGAGCGATCAAAACAGCTTCCAAACGGGTGTAGAGTAGGTGTGAGACCGGGTTGTAGCTTAACATTACTGGCTGATGTAACTTTGGTAACTGACAAAGCGACACATTTATGTTATGATTAAAACCAATATTTAACAAAAAATATATTCATTAAGCACATGTAAAATGTTGTATTCTAATCAAATGATATTTAAAAGAGACCGTAGCAAACTGGCTTCAATGGGAAAGCTCCATGGCTGGCGTTGCCAGCTCCCGCACGAGTTATGCACAGGGGCCATGTCTTCATTAATTCAGACTTATTATCCTGGATTTAAGTCCTTTATAGAGTATTTAGTTATTTTTTTATAACGTCTCTTCCTTACACATGTAAACAATCGTACACACACAAAAATGCGTGTATTTGTATAACTAAAAATGTGAGTCTGTAAACAAGTTTTAGTCCCCACACCAAGATTATATCCATCCACACACAGACAAAGAGAGAGTCCACCAGTTTCGCTACACTACACTTTGGTTGGGTTTTTATGTACGGTTTCTAATTCTATATTTTTGTTGTGATATCAGTTATAATTGAATATGTATTTTGTCTTGTTCACCAGTGATATTTTTCAGTTACTGTAGTTAAAACAGCATTTAACTAATCCTTACATATTCATGATAGGATTTACATCACACACTGTAGCTGACACGAAACATAAATCCTTTGTGAACATAGTCCCTACGTTTCATCTGAATTATTCATAACATAGTGAGCGAAGCACTGACCTATGGCTACGTTGAGCCCTACGTGAGCAGTGTGAAGACAGCAATATTAGTAAGCTGATCCCCATAGCAACTGGAAGTTAATTTTTCACAATAAAAAACCTCTGGTGTTTAGTACCTTAAAATTTGTAAACATGCATATTATTATATAACTTCATTCATAACATGCTCTAAAGCTTTTCATAATTTTATATCAAACAAACATCACTATTCTCTCACACTGTGTGTGACACATACTGAGATTTGACATTGATAAATTATGTGCATTCTTTTAATAGCATACTGCTAAACAATACAGTGTCAATACAAACCCATGGTGAAATTAACTTTCCAGATCCTCCTCTTTCTGTAAACATGTATATGTTAAAAGATACATTAAATTACTTATGTTTTATTTAATTATGTGTATCTACTTCTATATATAAATTAAGAGAGGATAAATCTCCTTCAAAATGAAATTGAACAAAAAATTCTAAATTAAAAAAGGGTTTTTTCAGCAGTTCAGTGGTGGTTGAAGTGAGGGGTTTATATATATATATATATATATATATATATATATATATATATGTGTGTGTGTGTGTGCGTGTGCTTTAAAACGTATTTATATATGTATAATGTTTATACAAAATCTCATAAAAAAAAAAACATGGTCAAATCCAACACGTTTAGAGACCAACGACATTCCATACACCTGGACCCCCATGACTACTGACGAAGAACACTCAGAAAAGTGACACTGAGCCTGCTGTGGGCCAACGCTGTTTTCTGACTGTGACTCTGAGCCGAGTGTAGTCAATTCACAAAAAACATTATAAGAACGCAGTACCAAAGCATGGCTCAATGTTGCATGTAGGTATTTGAGTATACACTAAGTAGGCTACGAGCTTATTGTTTTTAGTCCAATACATTTTATAAACTTGAATTCCTGTTTTTTTTTCTTTCATCTGTTTTAAATTATGCTCTAAACGTGTTGGATTCTCCGTGTTAACACGCAGCGTATAATTTCGTGTTAACACGTTAAGTTTGTGTATTTCGTGAATCATGATGCTTTACTGCCACCTACTGGTGTATGGCGTTATTGCTGAAACAACATAAAGCCTTAACTTACCAAATAACGGAAACAATTCCAGTGTTTAATGTTCTGAACAATGTTTATGAGATTTTGTATAAACATTATACAAACATAATATTTATATAAACATAAATACGTTTAAAAGCGCACACACACATATATATATATATACCCCTCACTTCAACCACCACTGAATTTACTGCTGAAAAAAGCCCTTTAATTCAGATTTTTTTGTTCAATTTAATTTTGAAGGAGATTTATCCTCTCTTAACATATATAAGTACATACACATAATTAAATAACACATGAGTAAATTAATGTATCTTTACACATAGTATACATGTTTACAGAAAGAGGAGGATCTGGAAAGTTAATTTCACTATGGGTTTGTATTGACACTGTATTGTTTACCAGTATGCTATTAAAAGAATGCACATAATTTATCAATGTGAATGAATTACGCCTCAGTATGTGTCACACACAGTGTGAGTGAATAGTGATGTTTGTTTCTTATAAAATTATGAAAAGCTTTAGAGCATGTTATGAATGAAGTTATATAATAATATGCATGTTTACAAATTTTAAGGTACTAAACAACAGTTTTTTTTTATTGTGAAACATAAACAGCTTACTAGTATTGCTGTCTTCACACTGCTCATGTAGGGCTCAACGTAGCCACAGGTCAGTGCTTAGCTCACTATGTTATGAATAATTCAGATGAAACGTAGGGACTACGTTCACAAAGGATTTATGTTTCGTGTCAGCTACAGGGTGTGATGTAAATCCTATCATGAATATGTAAGTACGCCCGGATTTGAGGCCTCCCATTGGCGAAAACCTTAAGAAGCGTGTAAACGTGTCAATTTTGGTCACGTTATCACGACAAAATTTTACGTGTCAACACGCAAATTTTTAATAACGTGTTAACAAGCATGTGTTCACACGTTTAGAGCCCAACGCTGTTCTATAAGAGACCAACGCCATTCCATACACCTGGACCCCCATGACTGCTGACGAAGTGACACTGAGCATTACATTATCACTCACACTATACAGTGTAAAAAGAAAATTGCTTCAATTGGTAACAAGTAATTCAATTAAGTTTTTTCAATTTATTTTTTTAAGGTTAAACTTAAACAATTAAGTTGGATAAACTTAATTGAATTACTTGTTACCAATTGAAGCAATTCAATTAAGTTGGATCAACTGTTTTCTTTTTACAGTGTACTTAAAATACAGCTTACATTTAAATAATTTTAAAAGTGTTTTTTAGCATGTTATTTTAGTTTTGCAAATAGGAGTCAAATACCTTTACGCTACTCAGAAATTCAACTTGGTTAAAATAATAAATCTACATTGCACAAATGGAATATTTTAAAATTTTATTGTGAAAACCTCACAAACTTAGTTTTTCACAAAAACTTGTGCATTAAACATACTACAGATGCATCCCATCTCCTCCAAAGGCTGCCCTTCTACTCCTGTACAGTTTAAGGAGTTTTGGCACATGTGTCCAGTGCATCATGAAACTGACTCTTCAGGTTGATGGCAGTTATTCTACGAAACTCACTGCATATCTAGAGAGAGAGAGGAGTAAACAATAGAGAATACAGATTATCAGTCATTACGTACAGAGCCTGAACATTTCTAGACAAACACTGATTCAGTTGATAACAGTTATGCAGGGATCCAGACAAAAACCATCCCGTCATCCCAAGGCCAAAAAAATAGCCCACAGGAAAATTGCTCTTTTGGGACGCTTTCGTGACAAATGTTGTGCGCGATAAAACTTGTTGCCTTTAAATAACATTACTGTGGTTGGACAATGCTGTACGCTTCTTGGTTAATAAGTAAATAACTAAAAAAATAAGTAAATAATCCAAACAGCTGATGACTTCGCATTATAACAGTTTTGGAACTGTTCTGGGGAAAAAAAGTTAAGTATCATTTTAGACAAGTAAACTAGATTGGTTCACACTAGGTTTTGCAGTGTGAAACAATCCTACAAAAACTATAAAAAGAAAAATATGCTGAAATGGGCCAGAGTCACAAGTACAGCAAACAAACACTACTCACCTGACTCTCCAAGAACAGTGCTGGCCATCATTCTCGAACCAGACCAACCAGAGGTTCCTGCTCAACAACCTCCTTCCACCGTAAAGAAAATGTTTGGACCCTTTTTATCTATCTCAGCCCTCGTTGCCTTTCTCTCTTCTTCCAAGGAATCCTCACTCAGCCCTGCAGGGCTATATCGCAAACATCTTTATAATCACAAAGATCACATTTGAAGGTAGAACTTTGGTGACATGTAGATAATTTACTGTGACATTTTGAAAAACGACATATCAAGGAACACACACAATTGGAGTGAAAACAGGGCCAGCGTGTACCATGAAATCCATGGCGTACTCTGTGGTGCTTCAACCCAACGTCTGTGTCTTGGCTTGTGAAAGAGCAGATTTTGCACTTCATCTAATGTATCCCTTTTTTCCTTGAAAATGAAAACAATATTAGTGTTAGTATTGTCATTGTACACAATTATAGTTTGTAAATGCAATTACAGAACCACAAACTCTATGTAACGTTATTTAATGTTTTTGTAATTTATTTACACACACACACACATATATTACATTTAGCTAAATGTTTTGAGAAACAGACGATGTTAGGTATAGTGCTAGTGCTGTTAGACACCTACGAACTTCTCAAAAGCAAAACAAAAAACAAATAGTAGGTCTGATTCAGACAATACGGATATTTTTGTATCTTTGACGGCTTAATCTTGTAATAACACCCTGCTGCTTTCATATAAATGATATCAGACTAAAGGAGCGTTGTTGTAGTCAGCATCCTGAATTTTCCGTTCTACCTTAAACAGCTCAACAAACACCGAGGAGGCTCAATATAGCGTTACCTATTCCGGTATTTAAGGTGGAATGGAAAAAAGCCAGCCAACAAGATACATAACATTTTCAAAATAGAACATAAAGAAAGCGCTCAGGCTTGTTACAGCCTGCTTGAGTCTGTTACGTTGGGCATTTGATTAAATGAAACAAACGGCTCATATTCAAACTTTCCATGGCTCAGTCGAGTTGGCAAAGTTAGCTAATATAACAATGCCACGGCAATTTCCCTCACATATTCACGGCTTTAAGATAGTGTTAAAACTAGAAACGTAACTTTAAAATGCTTTGTGAACTATCACTAGTTATTTACCTCAATCTTGAATTTCTCCAAACTTCGAGCCACAACAAAGAGGAATCAACCGTCCTTCGCGCGTATTCCCGAACCTCCCACTGAGCATGCGCATGACTAGAACAGAGCATGCGCAGGTTTATCTTAATCAGCAACTTTTCCAAACAAATCTTCTCAACACATTTTTTATGTTGTGCCTACAGGTTGATCAGAACAATACATTTCGTGTTAGATGAACTATCACACAATTGAGTTCTATTCCCAACTCACTATTTCAATGTATAATCAACTAAATTTGAAGTTAGATTTTTTACAGTGCAGTCTGTTTTTTTTTTTAAGGTTTATTAAATGTTTGGTTATGGTGGGTAGCATACTTACTGTTTTATCCGAGTCACGTCGACCGTCGATGTTCGGAAGAAAAAGCGGGGCGCACCTGTTGTCGGTACCAGAGATCTGCCTCGCGCAAAGCTTACGTAATGACGTCAGACGTAAAGCTGCTTTAAACTTAATTGTTTCACGTAGTCTCAAAGTAAAAAGTTATTTTGAGATAAAATGTGTGACTTTTAAGTTAATTGAACTCATGAAAGTAAGTTGTAGGAACTAAGGCAAAAGAATTAATTGAGGTTAATGTAAATAAGTCTATAATAGGAACTACTGCCCAAATACACTTTTTAGAGTGTACAAATGAGTATGTGCAAGTGTGTAAAGCTCTGATATTTAAGTACCCTTTTCTGAAGGAAAATGAGGGGAATGGATGTGTGAGTTAATTCTAATAGTGAAAATTACTTTATTGTTGTTTTTATACTTGTTCTTGTATAATTCAATTTGGAAACAGGTTATTTTCATTTTAAATGGCTTGGCCTGCTCTAAGTGTGTAGAATTACATGAGGTTTCGTAGTTACGGCTGGTAAAATATAGCGCGGATAAGCCCGTTGCAGTGGGCAGACAAGGTGCACTATATTCTGAAGCAACTTTGCGGTTGTATTTTTGGTTGTACACAAGGGACCAAAACTTGCTATATGTTGCTGAACAGCTTTTGATTTGCTCTACAACATTTCTTGTCGACTTTTCTTAGTAAGATAGGGATATCCAAACTCAGATATTTCTGTAATGGTAATTTTTATATGTCTCTGTTGAAAGAACTTGTCTGCTTGTTTGTCAGTATATTCATTTCTAATCGTCAACAGAGCTCAAAAACTAAGTGTATGTCAGGTCAGCTCGAGGTCAATGCTTTATTAGAACAAACCACATCTTGTATATCAAACTGAGATGTCTCTAAGGAAACTAAGCTTGCAGAAACATCGAGTGATTATCTTATGGTTATGACGTATAAACTACCTATATAAATATCTCTGTGAAAACATCTCCTTTGTCCACATTCACATAGTACTCTCTGCTATTGTATGTTGACCACCTTAAGGTTAAATAAACTACTTTCTGATTCCAAATGCTCTGTTAGATTTCAATTCTTAATACTTGTCCTTATTTTCTCCATCACAATTTCAAAAATACATATCAAATTCAAATGTGTACACAGTGCACATTTTAAAATGCTTGTGACAATGATACATGTGTACGTTGAACGTTTTCAAACCCATGCCTTCTTTTTTGTACAAGACTCTGTGTATAATCAGTAATGTTGGAATTGAAATGTCCAAAATTGGAATAATCTGAAATATGTAACATGGAAAAGGTTAAGTACTAGCTGCCTGAGTACCATTTTCAAATGACCAATCATATGTTGCATTAACTTAATAAAAAATAAATAAAAACTACACTGACATACTACCATCTGGCCACAAATGGGAGTATGTGTCCACAATTCCATTTAGACCTAACAGGTGGTGGTGGGGTCTTAGGTCCGAAAGGCCATTTAGTCGAGAAAATAGCAGTTGCTTACCTCTTCGTAGTACCACACCATCCCAATCCACATATATGATACGCCGCTTGGTGGACCTTATCGGCCTAGCGCGCGGCGCACCCTAGACGATTTTTTTTGCAGAGCCCGGGGTCGGGTCCTGGGCACACGTGGTGGGAGCTAAAAATCCTCAAAGTTTGGGCCTTTTACCCGCAATTCTGCATCAATCCACCAGGTGGCTCCCGGAACGTCTCGATTCCAATATATTCCATTACAGGCAAATATATTGGGATTGGGATGGCGTATATATTTATCATTCGTTGAAGTGTTTTGTAATGTTTTTAATACTTTTAACATGCCCAACATCCATAGACATTAACATTTTAAAGTGTTGGCTACTTTGATAAGGCAACACAAACGTCCTTTCACAAAGTTTCCAACTATCTTTGATATATTTATAATGCCAGTAAACCGACAAACACGTAACCACAGTGAGCCAGCCTGCCCTTCTGAAACTCTTGTCCGAACGCCTTACTTTCAAATTTTCAAGTTACCTAACGTTACTGCTGCATTACTTAAGGTGGAAGCGAAAAATGTAAAAGCTTCTGAGCGAACACCAGTCAGAATCCGAATGTTAAACAATACACCTGCATATAGTCAGCACAAAAAGATTGCTCACACATTAAAATCATGCCCAAGATAATGGAACGATGACGTTCAGAAGTAAGTTATAATCCAGCGTCAGGTAATTTAATGTGGAAGCGAAGAGTTGCAATAGAGCTTCTGGGCAACTTCAATGTTAAGAATCAGTAGTTTAAAATTATACAAGCACATACAGGTGCTGGTCATAAAATTTGAATGTATGCAAGACATGGGTTTCAGCTGTCATGTTCCTTATGCCAAGCCACTCTTGAACAAGAGACAGCGTCAGGAAAAAGGACTGGACTGCTCCTGAGTGGTCCAAAGTTATGTTCCCTGATTAAAGTAAATTAGATTAGATTAGATTCGACTTTATTGTCATTGTGCAGAGTACAAGTACAGGGCCAATGAAATGTAGTTAGCATCTAACCAGAAGTGCAATATATTACATTATTTACATAAAGTGCAGTAGTGATATTATAGTGATTTTCGTGCCCTGCCCAGGCAGCGTTTATGGTAGATGTCCTCGAAGGAACTTGAAACTGGACACCTGATCCACTGCAGTTCCGTTGATGTAAATGGGGGCGTGAGCTTGATTCCTAGTCCGTCTGAAGTCCATGATGATCGCCTTTGTTTTGAGCATGTTTAGTACTAGGTTATTGTTTTGGCACCACAAGGACAGATGCTGTACTTCATCCCGGTAGGGCGTTTCATTATTGTCTGTAATCAAGCCTATCACCATGGTGTCATCTGCGAATTTGACTATGGTGTTTGAACCATAGGCAGGTACACAGTCATGGGTGAAGAGAGAGTACAGAATCGGGCTAAGAACACAACCTTGTGGAACGCCAGTGTTCAAGGTGATGGTTGATGAATGAAGGTTGCCTAATCTAACAGATTGGGGTCTGTTAGACAGGAAGTCTAAAATCCAGTGGCAGAGTGATGTGCTGATACCCAGATGGTTGAGTTTGGATATCAGCATAGACGGAATCACTGTGTTGAATGCAGAACTAAAATCGATGAACAGCATACTCACCTATGAGTTTTGACAGTCCAGTTGGGTTAGTGCCGTGTGTAGTGCTGTTGAGATAGCGTCCTCGGTGGATCTGTTGCTACGATAAGCAAACTGGTGTGGGTCCAGCGTAGCAGGCAGGCAGGATTTCAAGTGAGAAAGAACTAGTCTTTTAAAGCACTTGGAAATTATTGGGGTGAGTGCTACAGGTCGAAAGTCATTAAAGTCTGAAGCAGTAGAATGCCTAGGCACAGGCACAATGATGGCTGACTTAAAGATAGATGGTACAGCTGCCTGGGCAAGCGAAACATTAAAGATGTGAGCGAAGACACCCGCAAGTTCCACAGCACAAGCTCTTAGCACACGGCCAGGTACACCATCAGGGCCAGCTGCCTTCCGTGCATTCACTCTGCTCAGCATGCGACTGACATCCGAAGTGGAAAGTACAAGTGGGTTGTCGTCGGTGGAAGATTTATTGAAGATATCAATATCATCTGGTCGAAACGAGCGTAGAAGTTGTTCAGCTCATCAGGGACTGAAGCACTGTTGGTAGATGGAACAAAGCTAGTTGGTTTATAGTCAGTCAGGGCGTGTATTCCCTGCCACATACGCCGAGGGTCAGAGGAGGTAAAGTGCTCCTCAATCCGGCGTTTGTAGCAGTGCTTGGCTATAGCTATTAGTCTCTTCATATTGCCAGCAACCCCAGTGGGCGGTACAGAGGACTCTTGTACCCTGAGCGCTTGTTGATTTGTTTCAGGACAGAGTTAGTGTAGGTGTCCAAGTGGATGTGTGAGACTGTGGTGGCTCGGGCAGCATACTCACTCCAGTCGGTGTGCTGGAACTGTTGCTGAAGGAAGGAGTCAGCCCCATCCATCCAGATCTTTACAGTTCTGGTTGAAGGCTTAATCCTATGCATGACTGCAGTGTATTTGGGAAGCAGGAACAAAGAAAGATAATCGGACAGTCCAAGATGGGGGAGGGGTGTTGTTTTGAAGCTGGTTAAAGTCAAACCGATGCTGAATCCGGTGTTTGTGCGGTGAATGTTAATTTCCAAAAGTGTCTGTCTGTCGTAACTGTAGTTCGCAAGAGTTATTTGCGCAAGAAAACTGGAGATAGCTAAGTACAGAAGTATAACATCACTAAAACCGGTAAGACGCTGAGCCTCGCAGTGTGATCGCGATGCCATCTTGGTCCTGGGAGACCAAGGACCATTTCCTATGGAAATCAAGGTCCCAGAATCTGGAGGAAGAGAGGAGAGGCACAGAATCCACGTTGCTCGAGGTACCCTGCAAAGTTTCCACAGTCAGTGGCAGTTTGGGGTCCCATGTCATCTGATGGTGTGGGTCCACTGTATTTTCTGAGGTCCAAGGTCAACGCAGCCGCCTACCAGGGAGATTTAGATTACTTTATGCTTCCTTATGCCTCCAAGCGAGGTGGGTTAGTGCAGTGTGTAGTGCTGTTGAGATAGCGTCCTCGGTGGATCTGTTGCTACGATAAGCAAACTGGTGTGGGTCCAGCGTAGCAGGCAGGCAGGATTTCAAGTGAGAAAGAACTAGTCTTTTAAAGCACTTGGAAATTATTGGGGTGAGTGAGGCACAAGCACAACGATGGCTGACTTAAAGATAGATGGTACAGCTACCTGGGCAAGCGAAACATTAAAGATGTGAGTGAAGACACCCGCAAGTTCCACATCACAAGCTCTTAGCACCCGGCCAGGTACACCATCAGGGCCAGCTACCTTCCATGCATTCACTCTGCTCAGCATGCGACTGACGTCCGAAGTGGAAAGTACAAGCTCGCACAAATCACTCAGAGAGAGCGGGCAGCATGCACAAAACACTCAGAGAGAGCGCGCAGTTTGCACAAAACACTCAGAGAGCGCGCAGATTGCACAAAACACTCAGCGAAAGCGCGCAGCACGCACAAAACCCTCAGCGAGAGCGCGCAGTTTGCACAAAACACACAGAGAGAGCGCAAAGCTCGCAAAAAAAAACTCAGAGAGAGCGCGCAGTTCGCACAAAACACTCATAGAGAGCGCGCAGTTTGCACAAAACACTCAGAGAGAGCGCGCAGCACTCACAAAATTTCTGTTGAAGCCATAGCATAACTCAATGGTGAGTCAAAAGCGGCAGAGGTTACTTTTTTTTAAAAAAACCGTGACCCAGGCAAAGCTCCATATTTGTAACGGCAAATGCAAAGCTGGTTAAGGCATAACTTTGTTGGGGTTAACCTTTTGTCTGAAGTGTCTTACATAACTTCAAGTCTTGTGTGAATGTGTTCACCGGAAAAATACTCCAACAGCGCTCCGTATAACATGGATAAAACAATTATTTACAACACATACCAAGTCGACGTTAACAGAGCACGTTTTATAAATAATATAGAAGACACGGGTTAGCCTTTTTTTTGTAAGCACAGGGCTGACATTTTATGAAACACACTTTACCTTGTGTGAGCACTATATCTACAATGTTTGAATCCATTTTTAAAAAAGGTTCTTCTTTTTTGCAGCTTGAACACAACTAAATCAGATGCAGTGGGCATGTAAATTTTGCAAATTTGTGTATGAAAGAAAGGGCAACTGCTTAGACATTACAGATACAGAAACATGGTGGTTACAGCCACCAGTGAAACGCATGTTGGAGCGCTGGCCAGCCCTTTTCAGAAAGCAGCAGGTATGGTAACAAATATGTAATTTATGTAAAATAAAACATACAATCATATTAACATGAACATATTACTTCTACAAGAGTAAATGTATTTTAATTTGTGTAATCTGTTAATGTGGTACAAATCGAATTATGGCTCTATGTGTGCTGTGTTTTTCCTAAAGGTTTTTGCTGAGTTCACAAGGGTGGCAAGTAAAGATCTTGAACAAGACTTTTTTGAGGCCTTGGACAGTCACACCCCACGATTCCTTGAGATCTTTAAATCCAGGAAAGGAATTATTGGCAGTACACTTGCAGACATTGTTGCCCAAGTTGAAATTAAGGTAAGGAATCTTTTTATTACAATTTGGAATGTTACTTTTATAAGAGTGATCCAGTCACCTCCTTAATGGAACACTAGATAATATTTTTTACCTTAATTTTTTAGCTTAATTACAGCTTAAAAATCATTGTGATGCTCCACTGATCTTAGCTAGTGTTCCTTTAAGGTTGGTTAGTTTTCCTGTAGACTTGTCATCATCAACTAATTCCAAACATGAGAACCAACATTTATTTGCCATGGAGCTGCACTATTTCCCGAAAACTATTAAAGACAAATCAGTTATTTTTGTGCTGTGTAATGTTTCTTTCATTTTTAATGGTTCTTTCTAAAACCATGGAGCCCAAAGACAGACAAGTTAAACAAAACAGCACAAACACCCAATAATATTTTTTTTAGCAGATGAATCCTGTTTTAATGGGATGGTAACATATATTATAGAACACAGACACCTATGTGTTTTAACTTATAATTTATCACACATTTGTCTCATGTTTATTTTTAGATATTTTGGTTTGTTTTTTCTTAACTTGTAGATCCAGGATATTACAGCAATGTGGACTGCTGTCCTTCGTTGTCTTCCAGGTTTATCTTGGAGATTAGGCAGTGAGTACTTCAAGGTCTGTTTTGTAAGTATTACATCAAATTGTATAATTAAAATTTACTTAGTGAAGACATGAAGGTTTTGCAATAATATATTTTTTCATTATATTTACCTTTTGTCTGCAGGATTCAGATACCATCACAGATTTCATTCAGGTTCCTGATGGGTTATTGACTGTTATACCTGAAGACAGCCAGCAACCAGGTCCAAATGCCATACACTTTGAGCCATCTAGCATTAATATCATACTGGAAGGTAACGTTATGGAGAACATTGAAAACCATGCTCAAGCTATTTGCCTGACATTTGAACTACTATAAAACCTTCATTTGGACTATCCCAAAAGACTGGAGAACACATTTGACTTGCTAAACCTGGGAGTAGGCAATCTGAGCCCAAAATAATTTAAGGGATTTCTAAGTTTCGATGGACCCAGCTTTACCCTCTTATTGATGTTAGGCTCTCATTTATATGGTTTGCACTTGCAAAATGTTCTTGTGTTGTTCATAATGTGTCAAAGCACTTAAATTTATTGTGCAAAACTTTAGCTTGGTTAAGTGCATTAAACATTATTGTACATTTTTGTTTATTACACAGACTGTGCCATTTGAGTCATTCAAGAATAAAGATTACTGGAGGTTTTCTTTTAAAAAATATTTTTAATTGACTTAAATGTGGAATTAATTTTATTTTTGGGTAACTTTATGTATTTAGATAGGCTGATGTGCTCTGTGATGTAATGGAATTTGATTAAAATAAACCAGAAGTACTACTGAATAATAATTCTTTGTTGTGCTTACTTTATTTTTCTAAGGCAATCGGTTTCCTAAATTCTATTAAGTAAACAGGACTCTTGTGGAATTATGTTAACTTGGGTAACATAAGTTGGCAGTACTTAAAAATGGCAACTTACATCTATGTACTACTTAATGTCAGAACAACTCATATCAATTAAGTAAATACAGTTGCGTTTTAAGTACACTTAAATGATAGACGTTAAGTTAACATAACTTCAAAATAATAGTTATATTTACTTAACTATTTCAAGGCAACCGGATTCCTAAATTCCTTTAAGTAAGATCAACTTATCACATTTTACAGTGCAAAGAAAAACCTCAGCGAGAGCCCGCAGGACGTACAAAACACTCAGCGAGAGGGTGCAGCACGCACAAAACCCTCAGCGAGAGCGCGCAGCACGCACAAAACACACAGAGAGAGAGCGCAGTTTGCACAAAATACTCAGAGAGACCGCAAAGCTCGCAAAAAAAACCTAAGAGAGATAGCGCAGTCCGCACAAAACACTCAGCGAGAGCCAGCAGTTTGCACAAAACACTCAGATCGCAAAGCTCGCAAGAAAAACCTCAGACAGATCGCACAGCACGCACAAGATACTCAGAGAGATCGCAAAGCAAAAAAAACCTCAGAGAGAGCGCACAGTTTGCACAAAACACACAGAGAGATCGCAAAGCTCGCAAACACAGAGATCGCAAAGCTCACAAAAAAACCTCAGAGAGATCGCGCAGCACCCACAAAACACTCAGAGAGATCGCAAAGCTCACAAAAAAACCTCAGACAGATCGCGCAGCACCCACAAAACACTCAGAGAGATCACAAAGCTCGCAAGAAAAGCCTCAGAGAGATCGAGCAGCACGCAAAAAACACTCAGAGAGATTGCAAAGCTCATAAAAAAAACCTCAGAGAGATCGCGCAGCATGCACAAAACACACAGAGAGATCACAAAGCTCACAAAAAAAAAACATCAGAGAGATGGCGCAGCACGCACAAAACACACAGAGAGATCGCAAAGCTCACAAGAAAACCTCAGAGAGAGAGCGCAGCCCGCACAAAACACTCAGAGAGATCGCAAAGCTCACAAAAAAACCTCAGAGAGATCGCAAAGCTCGCAAGAAAAACCTCAGAGAGATCGCAAAGCTCACAAAAAAAACTCAGACAGATCGCGCAGCACGCACAAAACACACAGAGATCGCAAAGCTCGCAAAAAAACCTCAGAGAGATCGCAAAGCTCGCAAGAAACGCCTCAGACAGATCGCGCAGCACCCACAAAACACTCAGAGAGATCACAAAGCTCGCAAGAAAAGCCTCAGAGAGATCGAGCAGCACGCAAAAAACACTCAGAGAGATCGCAAAGCTCATAAAAAAAACCTCAGAGAGATCGCGCAGCATGCACAAAACACACAGAGAGATCACAAAGCTCACAAAAAAAAAAACATCAGAGAGATGGCGCAGCACGCACAAAACACACAGAGAGATCGCAAAGCTCACAAGAAAACCTCAGAGAGAGCGCGCAGCCCGCACAAAACACTCAGAGAGATCGCAAAGCTCACAAAAAAACCTCAGAGAGATCGCAAAGCTCACAAAAAAACCTCAGAGAGATCGCAAAGCTCGCAAGAAAAACCTCAGAGAGATTGCCAGCATGCACAAAACCCACAGAGAGATCGCAAAGCTCACAAAAAAAACTCAGAGAGAGCGCGCAGCACGCACAAGATACTCAGAGATCGCAAAGCTCACAAAAAAAAACCTCAGACAGATCGCGCAGCACGCACAAAACACACAGAGAGATCGCAAAGCTCACAAGAAAAGCCTCAGAGAGATTGCAAAGCTCACAAAAAAACCTCAGAGAGAGCGCGCAGCCCGCACAAAACACTCAGAGAGATCGCAAAGCTCACAAAAAAACCTCAGAGAGATCGCAAAGCTCGCAAGAAAAACCTCAGAGAGATCGCAAAGCTCGCAAGAAAAATCTCAGACAGATCGCGCAGCATGCACAAAACACACAGAGAGATCGCAAAGCTCATAAGAAAAGCCTCAGAGAGATCGCAAAGCTCACAAAAAAACCTCAGAGAGATCGCAAAGCTCGCAAGAAAAACCTCAGACAGATCGCGCAGCACGCACAAAACACACAGAGATCGCAAAGCTCGCAAAAAAACCTCAGAGAGATCGCAAAGCTCGCAAGAAAAGCCTCAGAGAGATCGAGCAGCACGCAAAAAACACTCAGAGAGATCGCAAAGCTCATAAAAAAAACCTCAGAGAGATCGCGCAGCATGCACAAAACACACAGAGAGATCACAAAGCTCACAAAAAAAAAAAACATCAGAGAGATGGCGCAGCACGCACAAAACACACAGAGAGATCGCAAAGCTCACAAGAAAACCTCAGAGAGAGCGCGCAGCCCGCACAAAACACACAGAGAGATCGCAAAGCTCACAAAAAAACCTCAGAGAGATCGCAAAGCTCGCAAGAAAAACCTCAGAGAGATCGCAAAGCTCGAAAGAAAAACCTCAGACAGATCGCGCAGCATGCACAAAACACACAGAGAGATCGCAAAGCTCACAAGAAAAGCCTCAGAGAGATCGCAAAGCTCACAAAAAAACCTCAGAGAGATCGCAAAGCTCGCAAGAAAAACCTCAGAGAGATTGCGCAGCATGCACAAAACCCACAGAGAGATCGCAAAGCTCACAAAAAAAACTCAGAGAGAGCGCGCAGCACGCACAAGATACTCAGAGATCGCAAAGCTCACAAAAAAAAACCTCAGACAGATCGCGCAGCACGCACAAAACACACAGAGAGATCGCAAAGCTCACAAGAAAAGCCTCAGAGAGATCGCAAAGCTCACAAAAAAACCTCAGAGAGATCGCGCAGCACGCACAAAACACACAGAGAGATCGCAAAGCTCACAAAAAAAAACTCAGACAGATCGCGCAGCACCCACAAAACACTCAGAGAGATCGCAAAGCTCGCAAGAAAAGCCTCAGAGAGATCGAGCAGCACCCACAAAACACTCAGAGAGATCGCAAATCTCATAAAAAAAACCTCAGAGAGATCGCGCAGCATGCACAAAACACACATAGAGATCGCAAAGCTCACAAAAAAAACCTCAGACAGATCGCGCAGCACCCACAAAACACTCAGAGAGATCGCAAAGCTCGCAAGAAAAACCTCAGACAGATCGCGCAGCATGCACAAAACACACAGAGAGATCGCAAAGCTCACAAGAAAAGCCTCAGAGAGATCGCAAAGCTCACAAAAAAACCTCAGAGAGATCGCAAAGCTCGCAAGAAAAACCTCAGAGAGATCGCGCAGCATGCACAAAACCCACAGAGAGATCGCAAAGCTCACAAAAAAAACTCAGAGAGAGCGCGCAGCACGCACAAGATACTCAGAGAGATCGCAAAGCTCGCAAAAAAAACCTCAGACAGATCGAGCAGCATGCACAAAACACACAGAGAGATCGCAAAGCTCACAAAAAAAACCTCAGACAGATCGCGCAGCATGCACAAAACACACAGAGAGATCGCAAAGCTCACAAGAAAAGCCTCAGAGAGATCGCAAAGCTCACAAAAAAACCTCAGAGAGAGCGCGCAGCCCACACAAAACACTCAGAGAGATCGCAAAGCTCACAAAAAAACCTCAGAGAGATCGCAAAGCTCGCAAGAAAAACCTCAGAGAGATCGCAAAGCTCGCAAGAAAAATCTCAGACAGATCGCGCAGCATGCACAAAACACACAGAGAGATCGCAAAGCTCATAAGAAAAGCCTCAGAGAGATCGCAAAGCTCACAAAAAAACCTCAGACAGATCGCGCAGCATGCACAAAACCCACAGAGAGATCGCAAAGCTCACAAAAAAAAAATCAGAGAGAGCGCGCAGCACGCACAAGATACTCAGAGATCGCAAAGCTCACAAAAAAAAACCTCAAACAGATTCGCAAAGCTCACAAAAAAAACCTCAGACAGATCGCGCAGCACGCACAAAACACACAGAGAGATCGCAAAGCTCACAAAAAAAAACTCAGACAGATCGCGCAGCACCCACAAAACACTCAGAGAGATCGCAAAGCTCGCAAGAAAAGCCTAAGAGAGATCGAGCAGCACCCACAAAACACTCAGAGAGATCGCAAATCTCATAAAAAAAACCTCAGAGAGATCGCGCAGCATGCACAAAACACACAGAGAGATCGCAAAGCTCACAAAAAAAACCTCAGACAGATCGCGCAGCACCCACAAAACACTCAGAGAGATCGCAAAGCTCGCAAGAAAAACCTCAGACAGATCGCGCAGCATGCACAAAACACACAGAGAGATCGCAAAGCTCACAAGAAAAGCCTCAGAGAGATCGCAAAGCTCACAAAAAAACCTCAGAGAGATCGCAAAGCTCGCAAGAAAAACCTCAGAGAGATCGCGCAGCATGCACAAAACCCACAGAGAGATCGCAAAGCTCACAAAAAAAACTCAGAGAGAGCGCGCAGCACGCACAAGATACTCAGAGAGATCGCAAAGCTCGCAAAAAAAACCTCAGACAGATCGAGCAGCATGCACAAAACACACAGAGAGATCGCAAAGCTCACAAAAAAAACCTCAGACAGATCGCGCAGCATGCACAAAACACAGAGAGATCGCAAAGCTCGCAAAAGAACCTCAGAGAGATCGCAAAGCTCGCAAGAAACGCCTCAGAGAGATCGCGCAGCACGCACAAAACACACAGAGAGATTGCAAAGCTCGCAAAAAAACACTCAGAGAGATCGCAAAGCTCACAAGAAAACCTCAGAGAGATCTCGCAGCACGCACAAAACACACAGAGAGATCGCAAAGCTCACAAAAAAAACCTCAGACAGATCGCGCAGCACGCACAAAACACACAGAGAGATCGCAAAGCACGCAAAAAAACACTCAGAGAGATCGCAAAGCTCACAAAAAAACCTCAGACAGATCGCGCAGCACCCACAAAACACTCAGAGAGATCGCAAAGCTCGCAAGAAAAGCCTCAGAGAGATCGAACATCACGCAAAAAACACACAGAGAGATCGCAAAGCTCACAAAAAAAACCTCAGACAGATCGCGCAGCACGCACAAAACACACAGAGAGATCACAAAGCTCACAAAAAAAACATCAGAGAGATGGCGCAGCATGCACAAAACACACAGAGAGATTGCAAAGCTCACAAAGAAAAAAACATCAGAGAGATGGCGCAGCACGCACAAAACACTCAGAGAGATCGCAAAGCTCACAAAAAAAAAAATATCAGAGAGATGGCGCAGCACGCACAAAACACACAGAGAGATCGCAAAGCTCACAAAAAAACCTCAGAGAGATCGCAAAGCTCGCAAGAAAAACCTCAGAGAGATCGCGCAGCACGCACAAAAGACACAGAGAGATCGCAAAGCTCGCAAAAAAACACTCAGAGAGATCGCAAAGCTCACAAAAAAACCTCAGACAGATCGCGCAGCACCCACAAAACACTCAGAGAGATCGCAAGAAAAGCCTCAGAGAGATCGAACATCACGCAAAAAACACTCAGAGAGATCGCAAAGCTCACAAAAAAAAAACATCAGAGAGATGGCGCAGAACGCACAAAACACTCAGAGAGATCGCAAAGCTCACAAGAAAACCTCAGAGAGATCTCGCAGCACGCACAAAACACACAGAGAGATCGCAAAGCTCACAAAAAAAACCTCAGACAGATCGCGCAGCACGCACAAAACACACAGAGAGATCACAAAGCTCACAAAAAAAACATCAGAGAGATGGCGCAGCATGCACAAAACACACAGAGAGATTGCAAAGCTCACAAAAAAAAAGAAACATCAGAGAGATGGCGCAGCACGCACAAAACACTCAGAGAGATCGCAAAGCTCACAAAAAAAAAAACATCAGAGAGATGGCGCAGCACGCACAAAACACACAGAGAGATTGCAAAGCTCACAAGAAAAGCCTCAGAGAGATCGCAAAGCTCACAAAAAAACCTCAGAGAGATCGCAAAGCTCGCAACAAAAACCTCAGAGAGATCGCAAAGCTCGCAAGAAAAACCTCAGACAGATCGCGCAGCATGCACAAAACACACAGAGAGATCGCAAAGCTCACAAGAAAAGCCTCAGAGAGATCGCAAAGCTCACAAAAAAACCTCAGAGAGATCGCGCAGCATGCACAAAACCCACAGAGAGATCGCAAAGCTCGCAAAAAAAACTTCAGACAGATCGCAGCACGCACAATACATTCAGAGAGATCGCAAAGCTCGCAAAAAAAACCTCAGACAGATCGCGCAGCATGCACAAAACCCTCAGAGAGATCGCAAAGCTCACAAAAAAAACCTCAGACAGATCGCGCAGCATGCACAAAACACACAGAGAGATCGCAAAGCTCACAAAAAAAACATCAGAGAGATGGCGCAGCATGCACAAAACCCACAGAGAGATCGCAAAGCTCACAAAAAAAAACCTCAGACAGATCGCGCAGCACGCACAAAACACTCAGAGAGATCGCAAAGCTCGCAAGAAAAGCCTCAGACAGATCGCGCAGCACGCACAAAACACACAGAGAGATCGCAAAGCTCACAAAAAAACACAGAGATCGCAAACCTCACAAAAAAAACCTCAGAGAGATGGCGCAGCATGCACAAGACACTCAGAGAGATCGCAAAGCTCCCAAGAAATATGTCAGAGAGATCGCGCAGGGCGAACAAAACACCTAGAGAGATCGCAAAGCTCGCAAGAAAAAAAAAAACCTCAGAGAGATCGCAAAGCACGCAAAAAAAGACAGAGAGATCGCAAAGCTCACAATAAAACCTCAGATAGATGGCGCAGTGCGCACAAGACACTCAGAGATCGCAAAGCAAAAAAACCTCAGACAGATAACGCAGCACGCACAAAACACACAGAGAGATCGCAAAGCTCACAAAAAAAACCTCAGACAGATCGCGCAGCACGCACAAAACACACAGAGAAATCGCAAAGCTCGCAAAGCTCACAAAAAAAACCTCAGACAGATCGCGCAGCACGCACAAAACACACAGAGAGATCTCAAAGCTCACAAAAAAAACATCAGAGAGATGGCGCAGCATGCACAAAACACACAGAGAGAGCGCGCAGCACGCACAAGATACTCAGAGAGATCGCAAAGCAAAAAAAACCTCAGAGAGAGCACACAGTTTGCACAAAACACACAGAGAGATCGCGCAGCACGCACAAAACACACAGAGAGATCGCAAAGCTCACAAAAAAACCTCAGAAAGATCGCAAAGCTCGCAAGAAACGCCTCAGACAGATCGCGCAGCATGCACAAAACACACAGAGAGATCACAAAGCTCACAAAAAAAAACATCAGAGAGATAGAGAAATCGCAAAGCTCACAAGAAAACCTCAGAGAGAGCGCGCAGCCCGCACAAAACACACAGAGAGATCACAAAGCTCACAAAAAAAAACATCAGAGAGATAGAGAGATCGCAAAGCTCACAAAAAAACCTCAGAGAGATCGCAAAGCTCGCAAGAAAAACCTCAGAGAGATCGCAAAGCTCGCAAGAAAAACCTCAGACAGATCGCGCAGCATGCACAAAACACACAGAAAGATCGCAAAGCTCACAAGAAAAGCCTCAGAGAGATCGCAAAGCTCACAAAAAAACCTCAGAGAGATCGCAAAGCTCGCAAGAAAAACCTCAGAGAGATCGCGCAGCATGCACAAAACCCACAGAGAGATCGCAAAGCTCACAAAAAAAACTCAGAGAGAGCGTGCAGCACGCACAAGATACTCAGAGATCGCAAAGCTCACAAAAAAAAACCTCAGACAGATCGCGCAGCACGCACAAAACACACAGAGAGATCGCAAAGCTCACAAGAAAAGCCTCAGAGAGATCGCAAAGCTCACAAAAAAACCTCAGAGAGATCGCAAAGCTCGCAAGAAAAACCTCAGAGAGATCGCAAAGCTCGCAAGAAAAACCTCAGACAGATCGCGCAGCATGCACAAAACACACAGAGAGATCGCAAAGCTCACAAGAAAAGCCTCAGAGAGATCGCAAAGCTCACAAAAAAACCTCAGAGAGATCGCAAAGCTCGCAAGAAAAACCTCAGAGAGATCGCGCAGCTCGCAAGAAAAACCTCAGAGAGATCGCGCAGCATGCACAAAACCCACAGAGAGATCGCAAAGCTCACAAAAAAAACTCAGAGAGAGCGCGCAGCACACACAAGATACTCAGAGATCGCAAAGCTCACAAAAAAAAACCTCAGACAGATCGCGCAGCACGCACAAAACACTCAGAGAGATCGCAAAGCTCGCAAAAAAAACCTCAGACAAATCGCGCAGCACGCACAAAACACACAGAGAGATCGCAAAGCTCGCAAAAAAACCTCAGACAGATCGCGCAGCATGCACAAAACCCTCAGAGAGATCGCAAAGCTCACAAAAAAAACCTCAGACAGATCGCGCAGCATGCACAAAACACACAGAGAGATCGCAAAGCTCACAAAAAAAACATCAGAGAGATGGCGCAGCATGCACAAAACACACAGAGATCGCAAAGCTCACAAAAAAAAACCTCAGACAGATCACGCAGCATGCACAATACATTCAGAGAGATCGCAAAGCTCACAAAAAAAAACTCAGACAGATCGCGCAGCACGCACAAAACACACAGAGAGATCGCAAAGCTCACAAAAAAAACCTCAGACAGATCGCGCAGCACGCACAAAACACACAGAGAGATCGCAAAGCTCGCAAGAAAAGCCTCAGAGAGATCGCGCAGCACGCACAAAACACAGAGAGATCGCAAAGCTAGCAAGAAAAGCCTCAGAGAGATGGCAAAGCTCACAAAAAAACCTCAGAGAGAGCGCGCAGCATGCACAAAACACTCAGAGAGAGCGCGCAGCATGCACAAGATACTCAGAGAGATCGCAAAGCTCACAAAAAAAACCTCAGACAGATCGGGTAGCACGCACAAAACACACAGAGATCGCAAAGCTCGCAAGAAAAGCCTCAGAGAGATGGCAAAGCTCACAAAAAAACCTCAGAGAGAGCGCGCAGCATGCACAAAACACTCAGAGAGATCGCAAAGCTCGCAAGAAAAGCCTCAGAGAGATCGCAAAGCTCACAAAAAAACCTCAGAGAGATCGCAAAGCTCGCAAGAAAAACCTCAGAGAGATCGCGCAGCGCACACAAAACACTCAAAGAGATCGCAAAGCTCGCAAGAAAAGCCTCAGAGATCTCGCAGCAGGCACAAAATACTCAAAGTCAAAGTTTTCGAAATTGGATCCCACTTCCAATTTATTTTACTATATTGGAATATATTGGAAGTGGTATCCCATTTCCAGTTTATTTGACTTGGCTGAAATAGACTGGAATTGGGATCCCACTTCCAATTCATTTCAGCCAAGTCATGTACGTGTTTCATGGGATCCCACTTCCAATTTATTTCAGCCAAGTCATGTACATGTTCCATGGGATCCCACTTCCAATTTATTTGACTTGAATGAAATCAATTGGAAATGGGATAGTGAGATTGGGTCCAAAATTGGTCCCAATTTGTCAAAATTGACCCCAATTTGACTTGGTTAGAATAGATTGGAAGTGGGATCCCACTTCCATTCTATTTGATTTGACTGGAATAAATTGGAAGTGAGATAGGGTCCCAATTTGTCAATATAGGCCTCAGTTCTGGCCCCAAAATCAAAGATTTCCAAATTCCAAATAGTAAAATAAATTGGAAGTGGGATCCCACTTCCAGTTTATTTGATTTGACTGGAATAGATTGGAAGTAAGATCCCACTTGCAATTTATTTGACTTGGTTAGAATAGATTGGAAGTGGGCAAACAAAGGAAAACATTTTTCATGAATAAATTTGCTGAACATAACATACTACGCAAGATCCCAGTGACCCCATCTTCTGATATGTTGTTTGGGGGACTCAGATGATTCAGTACTCGACGCCGTGAAGTCGGTAGACCCCCCCAAGCTCAGTTTCTGGACATCCCACTCCCAATTTATTCCCATTCAAATTTCATTCATGGGTTTTGGACACCCCTTAAAAGGGTCCGAATGACCCCAAATGTTAATATGTTTATTGTGCACACCCCACGAGACAGCCTGTGAAGTTGTGTAAGCCTAACTTCAAGTCAAATATATTGGGAGTGGGATCGGTCAGTTCCGAGTCTGACGTCCCACTTCCAATCTATTGCATTCAATTAAAATACATTGGGAGTCGGATCGGTCAGTTCCGAGTCCGACGTCCCACTTCCAATCTATTGCATTCAATTCAAATACATTGGGAGTGGGATCGGTCACTTCCGAGTCTGCCGTCCCACTTCCAATCTATTGCATTCAATTCAAATACATTGGGAGTGGGATCGGTCACTTCCGGGTCCGACGTCCCACTTCCAATCTATTGCATTCAATTCAAATACATTGGGAATGGGATCAGTCAGTTCCGTGTCCGACGTCCCACTTCCAATCTATTGCATTCAATTAAAATACATTGGGAATGGGATGTCCGACGTCTGCGCCAGACTTGACTAACCCCACCCACCAGCACAAACCAGGCAAGTAGATTACACAGCGAACAGGTAAGTGATTTTAAGGATACACTTACAGATAATGGCCATTTGTTTGCCCATAGTAAGGGTGTATGTACAAAGCTTGCTCTAAGGAATATAAACATTTGTTACAGTATCAAGACTGTCTGTCAGTCTGAAATGATGAATATTTAGCACTAAATCAAGCCACTCCTACAGGCTATAAATATGTACACAGCCCCAGACTGACGGGCAAAGGGGGTGGATTATGTATAATTTACAAAAATAATTTAATTATTAACCAAAAACATGGTTACAACTTTACTTCCTTTGAAATTATGTACATTAACATAATTAACCCCGCCACAAATAAGAACACAATCTCCTTATTAAACATTTATAGACCACCAGGGCCATATTCAGAATTTATAAAAGAATTTGGTGAACTAGCTGCTAATTTAGCAGTGTCCTGTGATACGTTAATAATTGTAGGAGACTTTAACATTCATTTTGAGAAAAGTGATGATCCCCTAAAAAAGAACATTCACATAAATCATAGATACTGTTGGTTTCACACAAAATGTATCAGGTCCTACTCATTATTGTAATCACACACTAGACTTGGTTTTGACCCTGGGCACGAACATAAAAAACTTAAATATTCTCCCGCAGTCTTCCACAGTCTCAGACCACTACATAATTTCGTATGAATAGTTTAGATATAAAAAAAATGTACATGCCCACATTACTATATAAAGCGCTCACTAACCCCATCTACTTCCCCTAAATTTACTGAAAACATCACTGACTTATTGACCTCAGTCAGTAGTCCAGCGGACCCACTGGAGCTGGACAGACTAATGGACTACTTAGATAACACACTTTGATCAACTTTAGATAGTGTAGCACCACTTAAGCGTAAAAAGCTACGACAGAAAAAACTCACTCCCTGGTATAATGAAGAAACACTCACCTTAAAACAAACCGTAAGGAAATTAGAGCGGAAATGGCGGTCGACTAAACTGGAAGTATTTCACTGTGCCTGGAAAAACAGCCTTATCGAATTTAGAAGGGCGCTCGTCAATGCACGTTCAGCACATCTGGCCTCACTGATTGAAAATAATAAAGACAATCCTAGAGCACTCTTTAATGTAATCTCTAAACTTACAAACAATCGGGCAGCTACTGATACACAGATCCCAGCTGTTCACACCAGCAATGCTTTTATGGACTTTTTTAACAATAAGATTGAACATATTAGACAAACAATATACTAAATCCAGCCTGTCTGTCATCTGGTGTGGATGATATAGAACAAAACAGAGAAGGACGACTAGAGGACTTTGACCCACTACCACAGCTAGAATTGGATTGACCTGTTTGTATGACCTGCACACTTGATGCAATACCAACAAAACTATTTAAAGAAGTATTACCAGTCATAATCAATCCCCTTTTAACAATCATAAATTCGTCCCTTATACTGTATGTGATCACGTACACAAAGCATTTAAACTAGCAGTTATTAAACCCCTGATCAAGAAACCGAATCTTGATCCTAGTGTACTATCCAATTACAGACCTTCTCTTCATATTTAAGATCTTAGAAAAAGTTGTGGTCCAACAACTTCCCTCATACTTGCATAAGAATAACATATATAAAAAATTTCAATCTGGTTTTAGGCCACACCATAGCACCGAAACGGCTTTAGTTAAGATAGCAAACAACCTTCTTCTCACCTCTGATCGAGGCTGCGTATCCATGCTAGTTCTACTCGACCTCAGTGCAGCTTTTGATACAAGTGATCATACTATTCTGCTAGAAAGATTAAAAAACATGGTTGGAATAACAGGAACGGCCCTATCATGGTTTAAGTCTTATCTCAAGGATCGCTACCAGTTTGTAAAAGTAAATAATGTTTCTTCTTTGTAAGAAAAAAATGAGATCTGGAATTTCCCAAGGCTCCATTCTAGGACCTTTACTATTCATATTATAAATGCTGCCACTGGGCAGAGTTATTAGCAGGCATGGCATTACCTTCCACAGTTACACAGATGACACACAGTTATACATATCAGCCAAACCAGATGACAAACCTACACTAAAGAAAATGGAGGACTGTGTTAAAGAAGTGAAGCATTGGATGTCATACAATTTCCTTCTGCTAAACAGCGACAAAACCGAGGTTCTCCTTCTAGGTCCAAAACCTGTTATAAATAAGGTATCAGACTTAATACATAATTTTGACTTCCCTGTTCTCCCTAGCTCATCAGCTAAAAATCTGGGTGCCATAATTGATTCAGATCTATCATCATGATCAGCATATAGGTAAAATTACAAAAACAGCTTTCCTACATCTTCGGAACCTCGCTAAGTTAAGAAATTCCTTATCCCACCCAGATGCAGAAAAATTTGTTCACGCTTTTATTACATCAAGATTAGATTATTGCAATGCACTTTTATCAGAATGCTCCAGCAGAAACTTGAGTAAACTCTTTCTCCTACAAAGCCCCTCGGCTCTGGAACAATCTTCCAGCTAGTGTCCGGGACGCAGACACAGTCACTATGTTTAAGTCTAGGCTCAAAACACACTTGTTCAGTTTAGCCTTTGGCAACTAACCTCTGTCTAGTTTAAGGTTGTCATTTCAGGAACTCATGGACATGGGGAATCAGGGTAAACGCGGATGATGTTCTCACAATTTCTCTTTTTTGGAGCTGAAAGACGTCCTTGCCTGAGCTCCTTCTGGTTTCCCTCCTCCCAGTCTGTTACAGTCAGATCCGTCACATGCTCTTTTTCTCTGCTGCACTCAACTAAACTAACCGCTTCCCTTTACTGTTTTCTGAGAAAATGGTGGCCCACTGATGGAAGATTGTTTGCTGGATTCTCCTGCGGCCCAGACCAGACCAGACCAGCTGCTCACCTCCATCTACTGCTGCCAGCCTCTGACCACTCACCATGATCAACTACACTGAAGTAGAAATGGACTCAGATTAGCAACATTGACTGATTCTTCCAAATCTGATGCACTATTATTATGCCCCAAGATTGATGTCACTATTATGATTATTATCATTATTATTATTATTATGTAGCATAATGACAATTCATTGGTGATCATTTAAAATTCAATCTATAGTTTGATCAGAGGAGGATGGGTCTCCTTTGTGAGTCTTGGTTCCTCCCAAGGTTTCTTCCTCCAGCCTTGAGGGAGTTTTTCCTTGGCAGTGTCGCCTTCCGCTTGCTCGCATTGGGCTTTGTTTTAAATGTTCTGTTCTGAAACTGTGAAGCTGCTTTGTGACAACGTCAGTTGTAAAAGGGGCTATACAAATAAAGTTGATGTTTGGATGTCTTTTCAACTTTAATCCAGAGTTTATTGGATGACATTTATGTACGTGATTTCCACATTGAAATAACGGCTTTAAAAGGACGTCTTTAATGTGACTTAGTTAGTCGTCTTTTCAACGTCAGTGTTTCATTTTCATTTTCAACCTTAAAAAAACGTTGATTAGACCACAGTCAAGTACATTATTTCAACATTGAATCAACGGCTAAATGTTTACTGGGATTGCAGTTAGCACACTACACTGATCAGAGCATTTTATTAAACACATATGGAAACATTCAGTGTCATGCTGAAGGGAGGAGATTGTTATTTAAGTTTAAGTGAAGACGACTGGACTGGAACGACAGCTCTAAAATGAATGAACTCTGAGTGAGAAACCGGAAGGTGGCAGAAGAGAACTGATGTAAAAACACAGAAGAAGAAGACGATGAAGCTACGCACTCTTTTCAGTGACCGCGGCACGCGAGCAGCTCTCACCAGCCTCAGGGAACAGCTTCATCCCATAAATATGTCAATTTAACCTTCTATTTTTGGATACATATGTATTTTGGTATCGCCCAAATGTAGTCAACATCGTTAATGTTATGTACGTTATTCTATCAACTGCTATATGGTACATACGTAATATTGAACCGTTTTTTTTTTTTGTTTGTTTGTTTTTTTTCCAAATGACAAACTTTAGCTAACCTGTTTAACTCTAGCTAGCTCTTTTTTCCCCTCTGACATAGAAAACATTTAAATGACATGACAATCGCTCATACATGAGTATTTTAATTTGAGTAATTATGTGGTTTGATGGCGAATTTTACAAGACGATGTGAGCATTTTTTATGTCACAGAACCGCTTCCCTCAGTATAAGAAATAAAATAAGAAATAAAACTGCTTAAACACATTAAGAAGACATAAAGTAGTAGCTACGTGGGTTAAAATACATTCTCAATCTCAGTGCTGGTTTTTTGGTGTAAAGTAATATTTTGAATATATAATTTCACATACACTCATTTTTTGTTAGTGAGTAGCAGTGAGTTTTGGCTGGTGATTAATGGGTTGCAGAAGGTTATATGAAAGCTATAGAAGCTTATTTACTGAGAGAAAAAAATAAACAAAAGCACGTGAAGTAGTTTATTTTTGGAGCTGTGAAGTTAGTACATTTTTTTCAAAATTAACTATGAACATGAACTAATTCATTTTCTTTATGTAATTATGTAAAGATGGACTGTAGTAAAAAAAAATGAGTAGGGCAGTGAAAAATGGTGGGCAGGGAGAAAAGCAAATAGGAGGTTAATTTAAGTTATTTAGATGAGATCTTTAGCATCAGTTGTAGCATAATCGTTTGTACTATAACCTCATAATCTTTTACATTTGAAGTTCTGTAGTTAATGAATTTGCATGCATAAGCAGTTTACAGTTACTCAGGAACAAGGCGTACAAAACTCAAAGAGCACGCACAGAACTCGTGCAGCTGGCGCACAAAACTCAGAGAGCATGCGCTGAACTCAGCGCTCACGCACAAAGTCATGGAGCACAAATGTCAGAGCTGGATTTTTTGTTTGCAAGTTATAAGTTTTACATTTGAGATGAATTTTTTTTGTGCATTCTTTTTGGCACAAATCAGATTCCATACAGGATTCACTAAAAATAATCAACAAGTTTGCGTCACCATTTGGAATGCTGCGGATGCTTTGAGAATTAAGAATAGGCTTGCGCAACATTTTGAAAGATTCCGGATGCGCTAAAAAAAAAAAACAAACATCTAGCAAGGTAGAGGTAGAGGTAGAAGTCTGAGACGGTCAAAAATTTAGTATAAAAAAAAAAACACAAAGGGGTACCCTTTATTATTTTTTTTTTGGGGTGAAAACTGTGACCTCCTCAGATCTTCTCCAAACCCACACCGTGTGTCAGGGAAGTCCTGACAAAGACAGTGGTGTGGTTATTTTCGCTCTACCATATCCCAAAGCTGAGATATGGAGACCTCTTCTAGTCCATAAAATGTATAACTGTATATATCAAGATGGGATTCCTATTTCCAGTCAAGCTAGGTAAACACATGAGTAGAGGGTAACCTTTAAGTTTTACGTTTGATGTTAATTTTTTTTTGTGCGATTCTTTTTGGCACCAATCAGGTTCCATACAGGATTCGCTAAAAATAAACAAGCTTGCGTCACCACTTGGATCGCTCCGGTTGCTACGAGAATTGAGAATAGTCTCGTGCAGCTTTTTGGAACCTTCAGCACATGCTAAAAATAAACAGCATGCTCACGTCATCATTTGGAACGCTCCGGTTTCTACAAGAATTAAGAACAGGTTTTGCAGCTTTTTGGAATCTTCAGGATGCGCTAAAAATAAACAGTAGGCTCACGCCACCCTTTTTAACGCTCCGGTTGCTACGAGAATTAAGAATTGGCTCTCGCAGCATTTTGGAATGTTACAGATGTGCTAAAAAAAATAAAGATTAGGCTCACGCCTCTTTTGTAAATGCTCCATGTGCTGAGTGAAGTATAGAATAGGCTTGCACAGCTTTTTGGAACCTTCAGGATTCCAAGGATTATGGAATCAGATTTGTGCCAAATATGAAACGCTCCATGGCTTTAGTGTGTGAGTTCTGAGTTCTGCGTGTGCTCTCTGAGTTTTGTGCACAAGCAGCACGAGTTCTGTGCACGAGCTCTCTGAGTTTTGTACACTGGATCCTTGAGTTTTGCAAGCAGTTTTGGCAAAAAGCTCTCGTGTGGGCGGGTTTTCTCAGGGGTACCTTCCCATTGGCTAATGAGTTTTTGAGTGACAACTCAGTGCCCAAGGCATTTTGGACTACACATGCGTACACCTACTTGCAGCTCAGCAGCGGAGAGACAGGAAAGATTTTAACATTAAAGAGTGAACAACTTTACACACACAAATTCTCTTTGTACTTTACTGTTTTAAAACGATGAAATACCTGCAAACTTCCACAATCAATGCAGATATTGAGGTAATGTTCTGTCTAAAACAAAGCATTAAAGATTTTACTGTGAGTACAAACCTGTTTGTCCCTCATTACCAGATACTGATCTGAGGTAAATGCACACCGAGGTCTGTTTACTCAGGATGAACCAGAATAAATGAGCACTTATTTGTTTATTTGTAAATTATTATTCATGAGTGCTTGAGCCCCTGTTCAGAAACCTATTGTGTACTAACATAGTGGTTCTTCGCTTTTCCATAATCACTGTTAGATGGTTTAAATGCCCAAATTTTATTTTGAAGATCACAGTTTTGAACAAATGGCATATGTGCATTTTGTTACAGGAGGTCTCAGAGAAAAGAGAAACATCACAGACAAGAGTGTTCCTGCTCCTTTAATGAATACAAATTTGCTTAATATCTAGCTCACACATTACTTCCTGGAAAACACCAGATGTAAAGTTTGAACCACAATCTGATTGAATCTCACGAGGCAGCCCACACCGAGAAAAGAACTGAAACAAACACTCAATTATAGTTCTTGCCTTAATGTTTCTCGAGGGTACAGCCTCCGGAAATCTATTACACACATCCAATATTGTGAACAGATACTTATAACCCTTTTTTGTCTTGTGCAAAGGTCCAACACAATCTATCGTCACTCGCAAAAATGGAGAGTACACAATGGTGCACAAGGCACTTTCTGATTTGGCTTACCGGCTAGCTGACAAGCATGACATGTCCGACAGTAGGAGATTACATCTCGATGCATCTTCGGCCAATAAAAATAACGCAAGACTCTCTCTTGGGCTTTACGAATACCCACATGCCCTGCCATGGGTGCTTCATGTGCCAAGCGCAACACTTTCAACCTAAAACTCTTCAGCAACACAATCTGCTCCACAACACTCCAATCTTCAACAGCAGGATGATAAGGAGGCCTCCACTTCCGCATAAGCACTCCCTGATGCATATAGAAGACCTCTGCCGACTCCTCTGTCTCCTCCCGTGTACCAGCCCCCTTACACAATGAGGCCAACTCAGGGTCCTCCTTGAGCTCCTTGATTAAGGTTTCCCTATTAAACTGAGCTGCATCTGATTAACCTAGTTTTCCAAAGAAGGTATCTCCAAGCTCAAATGCTGCCTCCTCCAGCCCTCTCTGTGGAACCACCCCCTTGGGGCGAGACTGGGCACGGGTAACGACACAGGTTGAAAACACCTCAGGATACTCCCTGGCCAAAGCCTCTGTTTCTGGTACCTCACATGGCATGTGACTAATTAAAGGGGTTACCGAAACTTGAACCCCAGCAAGATCATTCCCCAATAGCATAGAAACTCCAGGGACTGGTAATGATGGCACTACTGCTACATTAACATAGCCATTTACCAAGTTAGAGGTTAGGTACACTTTATGCAATGGCATGGCACCAAACAAACTTCCCACACCCTGAAGCAACACTGAAGAGTCATTGAAACTGGCTAATCACGAACCCCTTGTAACAACAAGGACTGAACTGCACCAGTGTCCCTGAAAATTTTAATTTTGGTTTCTGGCTCCCCAGAACCAATGGACACTGTACAGCAGGAGACAAACCCATCATACAGAGAGGGGGTTATTTCAGACTCAGGATCCACACAACTAATAGTCCTCTCTGAACCAACTACCAATGCCACAGATTTTGAAGAGTCAGTATAAGACCCACGTCTGCACTTCTGCAGAACTGGACAACCTGATTTTATATGGCCAGGTTTTCTACAATAATGGCAGATTATTTCTCCCGAGGGAGTAGAATTTACAGGTTTTTGAAGTTGACTATGAGGTTTAGAGCCAGATGGCCCTTCCCTATGACTTTTAGTCTCTGCTGATTTAACCTCTGTATTAGCCTTTCTCCAACCACTGATCTCTCTTTCACTCTCGACTCCTTATGGGTAAATTCGTAAGTATCTGCCATCATAGCAGCCTTTTTAACTTCAGTCGCCCCATGCTCCTGAATGTACACTTCCTAAAGAACAGGTAGACTATTTTTAAACTGTTCCATAAGAACAAGCTGTTTTAAATCTGCAAAAGTATAAACTTCACATGCTTTCGTTCAAACACTGCCTCCTGCTGCCTAGCTACATCCAAATAGGTTTCCGCTAGCTTACGTCTAAGAGAACGGAATTTGTGCCTGTAAGTTTCTGGCACAACTTCATAGGCATTCTTCACTGCCGTTTTCACCGTGTCATACTCCATGGAGTGTGCAGAATTCAAAGCTGCATAAGCCTCCCGAGCTTTCCCCTACAGGACACTCTGAACCAAAACGGTCCAACAATTCTCCAGCCAAGCTAATTCCGTGGCTATATTCTCAAAGGCATCAAAAAACACATCTACCTCATCTTCCTGAAATTTTGGCATTAGATGTAGACATTTGGATACATCAAACCGAGTCTCATGTCTGCGCTGTTGTTGACTCTCCATCTGCGAGAGTTTAACCTTCTCCAACTCAATCTTAGCTAACTCCAGCTCCCGCAAACTATCCTTCTCCTTCTCTCGCCTACCCTTCTCTGCTTGTTCCCTAGCCAATCTTGCCTCAATGATGGAGTCACTCAAACCTAGGGACTGAGCAAGGATCTACTATCTTAATTTTATTCAACTCTGAATCTACCTCAATCTCATAATATTCAGCAAGCTGGAGCAACTGAGGCTTCTTTAATTTTATCCAGTCCGTTGTCTGCAGATGGGCTTGGATAAAACTTTCCGGATCAAACTGAGACATTTTTGGGAAAAAATTAAAAAAATACCAAAAGCCCCCCAGCCGAAATGAGGACAGACCAGAGACCCCTAACTCTAAGGCTACTAAAATTCAAACACCAAGAGGTAACCTATATTCCCCTATTGGCCTAAAATCCCTAAGTACCACCAAAGTATGACTACAAAACTAAAAGTACTTGACAATTTTGGCCACCTTACCTCAAGTCCTCTCATAGGACTTCTGAAAGAACACATACAACTCAAGAAGCCCCAAGTAGGCCACAATTTCCAACAGGTATTTTTGAGTCAAATCAACACCACCAAATCAGATTTCCTGAGAACTCAACCAAACATACCCAATTACCAAAGGTCTAGACTGTATACAATCAAGCAACTCTGCAATCCAATACCCACCTTAGCAAACAGCTAACCTCAACAGAGCACAAAACTATCAAGTTACAATCACACAGCCAACAATTAGATCACGAAAATAAGGTGTTGAAATCTATTGTGATGAAATGAGAACTTGGGAGGGTTCACTCTTCTTACCTAAAGATCCTCGAAGAACCCAAGCGCTGACTCCATGGTCGACCAGCCCAAGCATGTAGAGATTATTCAAAAGGGTAGGTAGTAATCTGGAGGTGCAACAGTTTCCAGAGTGCTAGAGAAAAATCAGCGCCAAAACTTCCACCATCTTATATATATCCAAAACGACGCTCCGGTATCTGGCCTCCAAAACCAGAGGTCCTCCCCTTTAAAGGCTCCACTTCAAGATCTCAAGAAAAGTAAGACCCCCCCCCAGTGGCTGGAGTGTGTATTGTGGGAGTCAAGTGTCTATCCCAGTGCACCTAGTTTATAAGAATCTATATTCAACACCATTAACTCTATTGAGAGAAAATCCCAGTTACGAAAATAATCACACCCCTATGTAAGTCAAGGCCTCCTTAATCAACAACATTTTTATTTTGTCAATAAGGTCCATACCACACTTCTGACATATTTCATAAAATATCACCATTTAATATTCTAAACATGTACATAAACAAATGCATACATTTTCAAATGACCTTGCCTTTTCCCCACAGATATCAAATAGAAATCAGAAGAATATCTATTAAACATACCTGAAAACCTGATTTTGGTGGCCTTAAAAGTACACTTACCCTATAATATAGCGTGATTCATATATCAAAGTATATGATCACATTCTAAAGTTGTCATATTGAGAAACAATGATAGAAACATTTTACTTCTCAACCTCAAGTAGACTGTAAGTAATTATTCAAATTTCAAAATTTAACAACCTGGCTATTAGCTCAGACATTACATAATGTGGGTTAAAAGCTAAGTAGAACACTTGCTATTCATCATAATGACACGTTGGCTAGCTGCAGCAAACATTAGAAAAGTAAGCCTAATGCAATAAAAAGTTTTGATGACTTTGTTCACTTGAGATGGCTAAAGAAAAAAACACAAACTTCAAACAAAATGACTGTTACCAACCTGACATGGCGCGCGCTCCTCTGCTCTTTGGGGCTTGAAAACTCCAGAATCCGATAGCTGCTAATCACAACGTATTAGTTGACTGCACAAACTTCTTGTCACACAGCCCACAACACCAACTCACGTTTTTCAGAACAAATTCAAAAAAGCCACACCGAATTTCAGCTGTCTAAAATGCTTCATGAAGGCTGTGGTAAATTCAAAGACTGCCCATTACCACTGCTGCAATGCCCATTATCACAAGTGTCTGTGGTGCTGCATCAGCATTCATCTTCCATCAGTTCAACAATTTTTTTCCCCTCGTGTAAGACACCTCTGTGTTGATATCTTATGTGGAAAAAAAATAAATAAATACACACACACACACATTATATTAATTAATTATATTCTTATTGAAAGATGATACAGTAAACATATTAAAAATATTTCAGTGCAAATTTTCTGGTTCAACTTACAATGAACACTAATTATACAACTTTGCTATAAAAACTTTATCATGGAGGTAGTTTAGACCAGTTCTAAAAAAAATATCACTCAACACTAAACACACCCTTGTATTTACAGAAACTTTGAAAAAGCTAAACTTTTTAAGAAATATAATTCTGTTTAAAAATTTCTACAAAAAACAATAAACAAATTTCTTAAAATTGTGTTATTTGTGTTTGGTAGATTATTTCCTGGTTGTAACAATGCTTCTGGGCAATAAATCTTATACAGTTGGAAAGCCTGTTAAATGATGCCACATTTACCTTTTAAAGAGGCGCAACCCACATTCTCAGCTCTACTGCTCATCCCACAAATGCATGTTCCTTACAAATGTGGCACCGTTTAAAGGGGAAATTAACAGGCTTTCCAACGGTATGAGATAAACTGCCAAGAAGCATTGTTACAACAAAAAAAAATAATCTACCAAACACAAATTTCCTTACTTTTTGTGCTAAGTTTATTTTTATAAGATACTCTTTGCAGTTATTTGACATTATTTCATTTGAATTTTGCCAGTCTTTGCTTTCATTATTGTTTTTTGGATTTTGCTGATAAGGTCTTTTGCTTCTGGAATCTCTCCAGAGTCTGCTTCGTGGTTTGCTTGAGTTTTGACAGAAGTTTCAAGGGTGGGTGGGTCTTAGAAGACTACGTTCACCGTGAATCTCCTTTCGTCATCGATTTTGGACTTACAGGTGCTCTGAAACCTCCTCTGGGACCTAGCCACGCCCACCCCACCCCTAAATGGAACAAGCTTTTTTCCCCATACACAGCATCAGGTTAATTATCACTGTTCTGTATTAACCCTGTCATACTACCATAGCTACAGCTTTTTTAGTTAGCTTTCTAGTAACCGCCAACACGCTGTCTGTCACTGGGTTCTCTTGCCTGACCCGTGGAAGCTTTTTTCGCAGGACAAATTTGCCTGTTCTTTACCATGACCCTACTAATCTCTGTATTTTTTTGTTCCCTTTGTCTGGTTTTCTTTCTCCTGTCTCTCTCTCATGCTTTGAGATGTCCTGCTGCTCTCCAGGTGTTGCCCTGATCCAGCCCCTGTGTATCCTGTACAAGATCCTGGCCTTGTCTCATCTACACTATCATGCTTGGCCATGCTGTTTTACCTCAGATTAACTCTGCACCTACTTTTAATTCACACAGAATCCCTGATCACCTTCTCCTTCCTCAGACTCATACATCACTAATATACTACATTTACATTACTATAACCCCTTCATCTGTCATCATTTCACTTTTACTTCTGTTCTGTTCTCTGTTGTGTCTCCGGTGTGGACCCGAGGAGGATGGGTTCCCCGTATGAGTCTTGGTTCTTTCCAAGGTTTCTTCCTCATGTGCTGAGGGAGTTTTCCCTTGCCACTGTTGCCCCTGGCTTGCTCATAGGAGGCTTGGACCCGGATCTCTGTAAAGCTGCTTTGTGACGACTTTTTGTTGTGAAAAGCGCTATATAAATACAATTTGATTTGATTTGAATTAAATTTTAGTATTAAATAGCTGTTACAAACATTATAATAAATAGCTGAATGGTCTGAAGATATTGCAGATGCTCATATTTCTTCCCTATGTGTTTTTTCTCCATTCAGTTGACTAGAATTTTAAAAGGCTTATATTAGTGATTTGTGCAAAAATATGTATGGTCTTGCTTAATGTAATTATTATACTGTCTAGATAGTTTTATACAATTTCTTGTATTGTCAAATACGCTTTTTTTTCAACACAATATATATAGCAGGAAGTTTAAAAAAAAAACAGAAGTCTAAAAAAGTGCAGGAACATATGTTTGCAATCTGGAATAAAGAATACAAAACATAAATTAATTGTTATACTGACACAATTCCCAAAGTTAAAAGTCTGCATATTAAATACCAAACACAATGTTATTTTCAAAACACACACAGCATAGCAAAACTAGCACTAAATGTTAATCCCTATTTACAAGCACAATACTGGAGTTTTCTGTTCTTTTTTAAATGCTGAAGCAGTTACTTTTTGTTCTTGTTTCATCAGAAAATAACTGTCACTCTGTTTAAGGTGGAACAGGAGAACTTTTAACTGGATGCTAGCTAACATTAGCAGATGCTAACATACAAATATTCTGTAAAAAAAATAAAATAAAATAAAATAACAATTAAAATTTAAGCAGTACATTTCTTCGTAGATGTCTTTCAGTAACTGTAAAACATTTATTTAAATTATTTGCAATTTGCTAAGACACATGGAAGACCTTTACATCCTGAGGTAGTGATAGCTTACAACCCGGTCTCACACCTACTCGTGGTATAGTCACATATATAGGAGACTGCAATTCATGCTGAAAATATGCGATATGTCACGAATTGCAGACTACTATATCACGAGTAGGTGTGAGACCGGGTTGTAGCTTAACATTACTGGCTGATGTAACTTTGGTAACTGACAAAGCGACACATTTATGTTATGATTAAAACCAATATTTAACAAAAAATATATTCATTAAGCACATGTAAAATGTTGTATTCTAATCAAATGATATTTAAAAGAGACCGTAGCAAACTGGCTTCAATGGGAAAGCTCCATGGCTGGCGTTGCCAGCTCCCGCACGAGTTATGCACAGGGGCCATGTCTTCATTAATTCAGACTTATTATCCTGGATTTAAGTCCTTTATAGAGTATTTAGTTATTTTTTTATAACGTCTCTTCCTTACACATGTAAACAATCGTACACACACAAAAATGCGTGTATTTGTATAACTAAAAATGTGAGTCTGTAAACAAGTTTTAGTCCCCACACCGAGATTATATCCATCCACACACAGACAAAGAGAGAGTCCACCAGTTTCGCTACACTACACTTTGGTTGGGTTTTTATGTACGGTTTCTAATTCTATATTTTTGTTGTGATATCAGTTATAATTGAATATGTATTTTGTCTTGTTCACCAGTGATATTTTTCAGTTACTGTAGTTAAAACAGCATTTAACTAATCCTTACATATTCATGATAGGATTTACATCACACACTGTAGCTGACACGAAACATAAATCCTTTGTGAACATAGTCCCTACGTTTCATCTGAATTATTCATAACATAGTGAGCGAAGCACTGACCTATGGCTACGTTGAGCCCTACGTGAGCAGTGTGAAGACAGCAATATTAGTAAGCTGATCCCCATAGCAACTGGAAGTTAATTTTTCACAATAAAAAACCTCTGGTGTTTAGTACCTTAAAATTTGTAAACATGCATATTATTATATAACTTCATTCATAACATGCTCTAAAGCTTTTCATAATTGTATATCAAACAAACATCACTATTCTCTCACACTATGTGTGTGACACATACTGAGATTTGACATTGATAAATTATGTGCATTCTTTTAATAGCATACTGCTAAACAATACAGTGTCAATACAAACCCATGGTGAAATTAACTTTCCAGATCCTCCTCTTTCTGTAAACATGTATATGTTAAAAGATACATTAAATTACTTATGTTTTATTTAATTATGTGTATCTACTTCTATATATAAATTAAGAGAGGATAAATCTCCTTCAAAATGAAATTGAACAAAAAATTCTAAATTAAAAAAGGGTTTTTTCAGCAGTTCAGTGGTGGTTGAAGTGAGGGGTTTATATATATATATATATATATATATATGTGTGTGTGTGCGTGCTTTAAAACGTATTTATATATGTATAATGTTTATACAAAATCTCATAAAAAAAAAAACATGGTCAAATCCAACACGTTTAGAGACCAACGACATTCCATACACCTGGACCCCCATGACTACTGACGAAGAACACTCAGAAAAGTGACACTGAGCCTGCTGTGGGCCAACGCTGTTTTCTGACTGTGACTCTGAGCCGAGTGTAGTCAATTCACAAAAAACATTATAAGAACGCAGTACCAAAGCATGGCTCAATGTTGCATGTAGGTATTTGAGTATACACTAAGTAGGCTACGAGCTTATTGTTTTTAGTCCAATACATTTTATAAACTTGAATTCCTGTTTTTTTTTCTTTCATTTGTTTTAAATTATGCTCTAAACGTGTTGGATTCTCCGTGTTAACACGCAGCGTATAATTTCGTGTTAACACGTTAAGTTTGTGTATTTCGTGAATCATGATGCTTTACTGCCACCTACTGGTGTATGGCGTTATTGCTGAAACAACATAAAGCCTTAACTTACCAAATAACGGAAACAATTCCAGTGTTTAATGTTCTGAACAATGTTTATGAGATTTTGTATAAACATTATACAAACATAATATTTATATAAACATAAATACGTTTAAAAGCGCACACACACATATATATATATACCCCTCACTTCAACCACCACTGAATTTACTGCTGAAAAAAGCCCTTTTTTAATTCAGATTTTTTTGTTCAATTTAATTTTGAAGGAGATTTATCCTCTCTTAACATATATAAGTACATACACATAATTAAATAACACATGAGTAAATTAATGTATCTTTACACATAGTATACATGTTTACAGAAAGAGGAGGATCTGGAAAGTTAATTTCACTATGGGTTTGTATTGACACTGTATTGTTTAGCAGTATGCTATTAAAAGAATGCACATAATTTATCAATGTGAATGAATTACGCCTCAGTATGTGTCACACACAGTGTGAGTGAATAGTGATGTTTGTTTCTTATAAAATTATGAAAAGCTTTAGAGCATGTTATGAATGAAGTTATATAATAATATGCATGTTTACAAATTTTAAGGTACTAAACAACAGTTTTTTTTTATTGTGAAACATAAACAGCTTACTAGTATTGCTGTCTTCACACTGCTCATGTAGGGCTCAACGTAGCCACAGGTCAGTGCTTAGCTCACTATGTTATGAATAATTCAGATGAAACGTAGGGACTACGTTCACAAAGGATTTATGTTTCGTGTCAGCTACAGGGTGTGATGTAAATCCTATCATGAATATGTAAGTACGCCCGGATTTGAGGCCTCCCATTGGCGAAAACCTTAAGAAGCGTGTAAACGTGTCAATTTTGGTCACGTTATCACGACAAAATTTTACGTGTCAACACGCAAATTTTTAATAACGTGTTAACGAGCATGTGTTCACACGTTTAGAGCCCAACGCTGTTCTATAAGAGACCAACGCCATTCCATACACCTGGACCCCCATGACTGCTGACGAAGTGACACTGAGCATTACATTATCACTCACACTATACAGTGTAAAAAGAAAATTGCTTCAATTGGTAACAAGTAATTCAATTAAGTTTTTTCAATTTATTTTTTTAAGGTTAAACTTAAACAATTAAGTTGGATAAACTTAATTGAATTACTTGTTACCAATTGAAGCAATTCAATTAAGTTGGATCAACTGTTTTCTTTTTACAGTGTACTTAAAATACAGCTTACATTTAAATAATTTTAAAAGTGTTTTTTAGCATGTTATTTTAGTTTTGCAAATAGGAGTCAAATACCTTTACGCTACTCAGAAATTCAACTTGGTTAAAATAATAAATCTACATTGCACAAATGGAATATTTTAAAATTTTATTGTGAAAACCTCACAAACTTAGTTTTTCACAAAAACTTGTGCATTAAACATACTACAGATGCATCCCATCTCCTCCAAAGGCTGCCCTTCTACTCCTGTACAGTTTAAGGAGTTTTGGCACATGTGTCCAGTGCATCATGAAACTGACTCTTCAGGTTGATGGCAGTTATTCTACGAAACTCACTGCATATCTAGAGAGAGAGAGGAGTAAACAATAGAGAATACAGATTATCAGTCATTACGTACAGAGCCTGAACATTTCTAGACAAACACTGATTCAGTTGATAACAGTTATGCAGGGATCCAGACAAAAACCATCCCGTCATCCCAAGGCCAAAAAAATAGCCCACAGGAAAATTGCTCTTTTGGGACGCTTTCGTGACAAATGTTGTGCGCGATAAAACTTGTTGCCTTTAAATAACATTACTGTGGTTGGACAATGCTGTACGCTTCTTGGTTAATAAGTAAATAACTAAAAAAATAAGTAAATAATCCAAACAGCTGATGACTTCGCATTATAACAGTTTTGGAACTGTTCTGGGGAAAAAAAGTTAAGTATCATTTTAGACAAGTAAACTAGATTGGTTCACACTAGGTTTTGCAGTGTGAAACAATCCTACAAAAACTATAAAAAGAAAAATATGCTGAAATGGGCCAGAGTCACAAGTACAGCAAACAAACACTACTCACCTGACTCTCCAAGAACAGTGCTGGCCATCATTCTCGAACCAGACCAACCAGAGGTTCCTGCTCAACAACCTCCTTCCACCGTAAAGAAAATGTTTGGACCCTTTTTATCTATCTCAGCCCTCATTGCCTTTCTCTCTTCTTCCAAGGAATCCTCACTCAGCCCTGCAGGGCTATATCGCAAACATCTTTATAATCACAAAGATCACATTTGAAGGTAGAACTTTGGTGACATGTAGATAATTTACTGTGACATTTTGAAAAACGACATATCAAGGAACACACACAATTGGAGTGAAAACAGGGCCAGCGTGTACCATGAAATCCATGGCGTACTCTGTGGTGCTTCAACCCAACGTCTGTGTCTTGGCTTGTGAAAGAGCAGATTTTGCACTTCATCTAATGTATCCCTTTTTTCCTTGAAAATGAAAACAATATTAGTGTTAGTATTGTCATTGTACACAATTATAGTTTGTAAATGCAATTACAGAACCACAAACTCTATGTAACGTTATTTAATGTTTTTGTAATTTATTTACACACACACACACATATATTACATTTAGCTAAATGTTTTGAGAAACAGACGATGTTAGGTATAGTGCTAGTGCTGTTAGACACCTACGAACTTCTCAAAAGCAAAACAAAAAACAAATAGTAGGTCTGATTCAGACAATACGGATATTTTTGTATCTTTGACGGCTTAATCTTGTAATAACACCCTGCTGCTTTCATATAAATGATATCAGACTAAAGGAGCGTTGTTGTAGTCAGCATCCTGAATTTTCCGTTCTACCTTAAACAGCTCAACAAACACCGAGGAGGCTCAATATAGCGTTACCTATTCCGGTATTTAAGGTGGAATGGAAAAAAGCCAGCCAACAAGATACATAACATTTTCAAAATAGAACATAAAGAAAGCGCTCAGGCTTGTTACAGCCTGCTTGAGTCTGTTACGTTGGGCATTTGATTAAATGAAACAAACGGCTCATATTCAAACTTTCCATGGCTCAGTCGAGTTGGCAAAGTTAGCTAATATAACAATGCCACGGCAATTTCCCTCACATATTCACGGCTTTAAGATAGTGTTAAAACTAGAAACGTAACTTTAAAATGCTTTGTGAACTATCACTAGTTATTTACCTCAATCTTGAATTTCTCCAAACTTCGAGCCACAACAAAGAGGAATCAACCGTCCTTCGCGCGTATTCCCGAACCTCCCACTGAGCATGCGCATGACTAGAACAGAGCATGCGCAGGTTTATCTTAATCAGCAACTTTTCCAAACAAATCTTCTCAACACATTTTTTATGTTGTGCCTACAGGTTGATCAGAACAATACATTTCGTGTTAGATGAACTATCACACAATTGAGTTCTATTCCCAACTCACTATTTCAATGTATAATCAACTAAATTTGAAGTTAGATTTTTTACAGTGCAGTCTGTTTTTTTTTTTTAAGGTTTATTAAATGTTTGGTTATGGTGGGTAGCATACTTACTGTTTTATCCGAGTCACGTCGACCGTCGATGTTCGGAAGAAAAAGCGGGGCGCACCTGTTGTCGGTACCAGAGATCTGCCTCGCGCAAAGCTTACGTAATGACGTCAGACGTAAAGCTGCTTTAAACTTAATTGTTTCACGTAGTCTCAAAGTAAAAAGTTATTTTGAGATAAAATGTGTGACTTTTAAGTTAATTGAACTCATGAAAGTAAGTTGTAGGAACTAAGGCAAAATAATTAATTGAGGTTAATGTAAATAAGTCTATAATAGGAACTACTGCCCAAATACACTTTTTAGAGTGTACAAATGAGTATGTGCAAGTGTGTAAAGCTCTGATATTTAAGTACCCTTTTCTGAAGGAAAATGAGGGGAATGGATGTGTGAGTTAATTCTAATAGTGAAAATTACTTTATTGTTGTTTTTATACTTGTTCTTGTATAATTCAATTTGGAAACAGGTTATTTTCATTTTAAATGGCTTGGCCTGCTCTAAGTGTGTAGAATTACATGAGGTTTCGTAGTTACGGCTGGTAAAATATAGCGCGGATAAGCCCGTTGCAGTGGGCAGACAAGGTGCACTATATTCTGAAGCAACTTTGCGGTTGTATTTTTGGTTGTACACAAGGGACCAAAACTTGCTATATGTTGCTGAACAGCTTTTGATTTGCTCTACAACATTTCTTGTCGACTTTTCTTAGTAAGATAGGGATATCCAAACTCAGATATTTCTGTAATGGTAATTTTTATATGTCTCTGTTGAAAGAACTTGTCTGCTTGTTTGTCAGTATATTCATTTCTAATCGTCAACAGAGCTCAAAAACTAAGTGTATGTCAGGTCAGCTCGAGGTCAATGCTTTATTAGAACAAACCACATCTTGTATATCAAACTGAGATGTCTCTAAGGAAACTAAGCTTGCAGAAACATCGAGTGATTATCTTATGGTTATGACGTATAAACTACCTATATAAATATCTCTGTGAAAACATCTCCTTTGTCCACATTCACATAGTACTCTCTGCTATTGTATGTTGACCACCTTAAGGTTAAATAAACTACTTTCTGATTCCAAATGCTCTGTTAGATTTCAATTCTTAATACTTGTCCTTATTTTCTCCATCACAATTTCAAAAATACATATCAAATTCAAATGTGTACACAGTGCACATTTTAAAATGCTTGTGACAATGATACATGTGTACGTTGAACGTTTTCAAACCCATGCCTTCTTTTTTGTACAAGTCTCTGTGTATAATCAGTAATGTTGGAATTGAAATGTCCAAAATTGGAATAATCTGAAATATGTAACATGGAAAAGGTTAAGTACTAGCTGCCTGAGTACCATTTTCAAATGACCAATCATATGTTGCATTAACTTAATAAAAAATAAATAAAAACTACACTGACATACTACCATCTGGCCACAAATGGGAGTATGTGTCCACAATTCCATTTAGACCTAACAGGTGGTGGTGGGGTCTTAGGTCCGAAAGGCCATTTAGTCGAGAAAATAGCAGTTGCTTACCTCTTCGTAGTACCACACCATCCCAATCCACATATATGATACGCTGCTTGGTGGACCTTATCGGCCTAGCGCGCGGCGCACCCTAGACGATTTTTTTTGCAGAGCCCGGGGTCGGGTCCTGGGCACACGTGGTGGGAGCTAAAAATCCTCAAAGTTTGGGCCTTTTACCCGCAATTCTGCATCAATCCACCAGGTGGCTCCCGGAACGTCTCGATTCCAATATATTCCATTACATTCCATTACAGGCAAATATATTGGGATTGGGATGGCGTATATATTTATCATTCGTTGAAGTGTTTTGTAATGTTTTTAATACTTTTAACATGCCCAACATCCATAGACATTAACATTTTAAAGTGTTGGCTACTTTGATAAGGCAACACAAACGTCCTTTCACAAAGTTTCCAACTATCTTTGATATATTTATAATGCCAGTAAACCGACAAACACGTAACCACAGTGAGCCAGCCTGCCCTTCTGAAACTCTTGTCCGAACGCCTTACTTTCAAATTTTCAAGTTACCTAACGTTACTGCTGCATTACTTAAGGTGGAAGCGAAAAATGTAAAAGCTTCTGAGCGAACACCAGTCAGAATCCGAATGTTAAACAATACACCTGCATATAGTCAGCACAAAAAGATTGCTCACACATTAAAATCATGCCCAAGATAATGGAACGATGACGTTCAGAAGTAAGTTATAATCCAGCGTAGTACTAGGTTATTGTTTTGGCACCACAAGGACAGATGCTGTACTTCATCCCGGTAGGGCGTTTCATTATTGTCTGTAATCAAGCCTATCACCATGGTGTCATCTGCGAATTTGACTATGGTGTTTGAACCATAGGCAGGTACACAGTCATGGGTGAAGAGAGAGTACAGAATCGGGCTAAGAACACAACCTTGTGGAACGCCAGTGTTCAAGGTGATGGTTGATGAATGAAGGTTGCCTAATCTAACAGATTGGGGTCTGTTAGACAGGAAGTCTAAAATCCAGTGGCAGAGTGATGTGCTGATACCCAGATGGTTGAGTTTGGATATCAGCATAGACGGAATCACTGTGTTGAATGCAGAACTAAAATCGATGAACAGCATACTCACCTATGAGTTTTGACAGTCCAGTTGGGTTAGTGCCGTGTGTAGTGCTGTTGAGATAGCGTCCTCGGTGGATCTGTTGCTACGATAAGCAAACTGGTGTGGGTCCAGCGTAGCAGGCAGGCAGGATTTCAAGTGAGAAAGAACTAGTCTTTTAAAGCACTTGGAAATTATTGGGGTGAGTGCTACAGGTCGAAAGTCATTAAAGTCTGAAGCAGTAGAATGCCTAGGCACAGGCACAATGATGGCTGACTTAAAGATAGATGGTACAGCTGCCTGGGCAAGCGAAACATTAAAGATGTGAGCGAAGACACCCGCAAGTTCCACAGCACAAGCTCTTAGCACACGGCCAGGTACACCATCAGGGCCAGCTGCCTTCCGTGCATTCACTCTGCTCAGCATGCGACTGACATCCGAAGTGGAAAGTACAAGTGGGTTGTCGTCGGTGGAAGATTTATTGAAGATATCAATATCATCTGGTCGAAACGAGCGTAGAAGTTGTTCAGCTCATCAGGGACTGAAGCACTGTTGGTAGATGGAACAAAGCTAGTTGGTTTATAATCAGTCAGGGCGTGTATTCCCTGCCACGTACGCCGAGGGTCAGAGGAGGTAAAGTGCTCCTCAATCCGGCGTTTGTAGCAGTGCTTGGCTATAGCTATTAGTCTCTTCATATTGCCAGCAACCCCAGTGGGCGGTACAGAGGACTCTTGTACCCTGAGCGCTTGTTGATTTGTTTCAGGACAGAGTTAGTGTAGGTGTCCAAGTGGATGTGTGAGACTGTGGTGGCTCGGGCAGCATACTCACTCCAGTCGGTGTGCTGGAACTGTTGCTGAAGGAAGGAGTCAGCCCCATCCATCCAGATCTTTACAGTTCTGGTTGAAGGCTTAATCCTATGCATGACTGCAGTGTATTTGGGAAGCAGGAACAAAGAAAGATAATCGGACAGTCCAAGATGGGGGAGGGGTGTTGTTTTGAAGCTGGTTAAAGTCAAACCGATGCTGAATCCGGTGTTTGTGCGGTGAATGTTAATTTCCAAAAGTGTCTGTCTGTCGTAACTGTAGTTCGCAAGAGTTATTTGCGCAAGAAAACTGGAGATAGCTAAGTACAGAAGTATAACATCACTAAAACCGGTAAGACGCTGAGCCTCGCAGTGTGATCGCGATGCCATCTTGGTCCTGGGAGACCAAGGACCATTTCCTATGGAAATCAAGGTCCCAGAATCTGGAGGAAGAGAGGAGAGGCACAGAATCCACGTTGCTCGAGGTACCCTGCAAAGTTTCCACAGTCAGTGGCAGTTTGGGGTCCCATGTCATCTGATGGTGTGGGTCCACTGTATTTTCTGAGGTCCAAGGTCAACGCAGCCGCCTACCAGGGAGATTTAGATTACTTTATGCTTCCTTATGCCTCCAAGCGAGGTGGGTTAGTGCAGTGTGTAGTGCTGTTGAGATAGCGTCCTCGGTGGATCTGTTGCTACGATAAGCAAACTGGTGTGGGTCCAGCGTAGCAGGCAGGCAGGATTTCAAGTGAGAAAGAACTAGTCTTTTAAAGCACTTGGAAATTATTGGGGTGAGTGAGGCACAAGCACAACGATGGCTGACTTAAAGATAGATGGTACAGCTACCTGGGCAAGCGAAACATTAAAGATGTGAGTGAAGACACCCGCAAGTTCCACATCACAAGCTCTTAGCACCCGGCCAGGTACACCATCAGGGCCAGCTACCTTCCATGCATTCACTCTGCTCAGCATGCGACTGACGTCCGAAGTGGAAAGTACAAGCTCGCACAAATCACTCAGAGAGAGCGGGCAGCATGCACAAAACACTCAGAGAGAGCGCGCAGATTGCACAAAACACTCAGCGAAAGCGCGCAGCACGCACAAAACCCTCAGCGAGAGCGCGCAGTTTGCACAAAACACACAGAGAGAGCGCAAAGCTCGCAAAAAAAACTCAGAGAGAGCGCGCAGTTCGCACAAAACACTCATAGAGAGCGCGCAGTTTGCACAAAACACTCAGAGGGATGCGCAAAGCTCGCAAAAAAAAAAAAAAAAAAAAAAAAAAAAACCTGAGAGAGCGCGCAGCGCGCACAAAACATTCAGCGAGAGCGCGCAGTTTGCACAAAACACACAGAGAGAGCGCGCAGCACGCACAAAACACTCAGAGAGAGCGCGCAGCACTCACAAAATTTCTGTTGAAGCCATAGCATAACTCAATGGTGAGTCAAAAGCGGCAGAGGTTACTTTTTTTTTAAAAAACCGTGACCCAGGCAAAGCTCCATATTTGTAACGGCAAATGCAAAGCTGGTTAAGGCATAACTTTGTTGGGGTTAACCTTTTGTCTGAAGTGTCTTACATAACTTCAAGTCTTGTGTGAATGTGTTCACCGGAAAAATACTCCAACAGCGCTCCGTATAACATGGATAAAACAATTATTTACAACACATACCAAGTCGACGTTAACAGAGCACGTTTTATAAATAATATAGAAGACACGGGTTAGCCTTTTTTTTGTAAGCACAGGGCTGACATTTTATGAAACACACTTTACCTTGTGTGAGCACTATATCTACAATGTTTGAATCCATTTTTAAAAAAGGTTCTTCTTTTTTGCAGCTTGAACACAACTAAATCAGATGCAGTGGGCATGTAAATTTTGCAAATTTGTGTATGAAAGAAAGGGCAACTGCTTAGACATTACAGATACAGAAACATGGTGGTTACAGCCACCAGTGAAACGCATGTTGGAGCGCTGGCCAGCCCTTTTCAGAAAGCAGCAGGTATGGTAACAAATATGTAATTTATGTAAAATAAAACATACAATCATATTAACATGAACATATTACTTCTACAAGAGTAAATGTATTTTAATTTGTGTAATCTGTTAATGTGGTACAAATCGAATTATGGCTCTATGTGTGCTGTGTTTTTCCTAAAGGTTTTTGCTGAGTTCACAAGGGTGGCAAGTAAAGATCTTGAACAAGACTTTTTTGAGGCCTTGGACAGTCACACCCCACGATTCCTTGAGATCTTTAAATCCAGGAAAGGAATTATTGGCAGTACACTTGCAGACATTGTTGCCCAAGTTGAAATTAAGGTAAGGAATCTTTTTATTACAATTTGGAATGTTACTTTTATAAGAGTGATCCAGTCACCTCCTTAATGGAACACTAGATAATATTTTTTACCTTAATTTTTTAGCTTAATTACAGCTTAAAAATCATTGTGATGCTCCACTGATCTTAGCTAGTGTTCCTTTAAGGTTGGTTAGTTTTCCTGTAGACTTGTCATCATCAACTAATTCCAAACATGAGAACCAACATTTATTTGCCATGGAGCTGCACTATTTCCCGAAAACTATTAAAGACAAATCAGTTATTTTTGTGCTGTGTAATGTTTCTTTCATTTTTAATGGTTCTTTCTAAAACCATGGAGCCCAAAGACAGACAAGTTAAACAAAACAGCACAAACACCCAATAATATTTTTTTTAGCAGATGAATCCTGTTTTAATGGGATGGTAACATATATTATAGAACACAGACACCTATGTGTTTTAACTTATAATTTATCACACATTTGTCTCATGTTTATTTTTAGATATTTTGGTTTGTTTTTTCTTAACTTGTAGATCCAGGATATTACAGCAATGTGGACTGCTGTCCTTCGTTGTCTTCCAGGTTTATCTTGGAGATTAGGCAGTGAGTACTTCAAGGTCTGTTTTGTAAGTATTACATCAAATTGTATAATTAAAATTTACTTAGTGAAGACATGAAGGTTTTGCAATAATATATTTTTTCATTATATTTACCTTTTGTCTGCAGGATTCAGATACCATCACAGATTTCATTCAGGTTCCTGATGGGTTATTGACTGTTATACCTGAAGACAGCCAGCAACCAGGTCCAAATGCCATACACTTTGAGCCATCTAGCATTAATATCATACTGGAAGGTAACGTTATGGAGAACATTGAAAACCATGCTCAAGCTATTTGCCTGACATTTGAACTACTATAAAACCTTCATTTGGACTATCCCAAAAGACTGGAGAACACATTTGACTTGCTAAACCTGGGAGTAGGCAATCTGAGCCCAAAATAATTTAAGGGATTTCTAAGTTTCGATGGACCCAGCTTTACCCTCTTATTGATGTTAGGCTCTCATTTATATGGTTTGCACTTGCAAAATGTTCTTGTGTTGTTCATAATGTGTCAAAGCACTTAAATTTATTGTGCAAAACTTTAGCTTGGTTAAGTGCATTAAACATTATTGTACATTTTTGTTTATTACACAGACTGTGCCATTTGAGTCATTCAAGAATAAAGATTACTGGAGGTTTTCTTTTAAAAAATATTTTTAATTGACTTAAATGTGGAATTAATTTTATTTTTGGGTAACTTTATGTATTTAGATAGGCTGATGTGCTCTGTGATGTAATGGAATTTGATTAAAATAAACCAGAAGTACTACTGAATAATAATTCTTTGTTGTGCTTACTTTATTTTTCTAAGGCAATCGGTTTCCTAAATTCTATTAAGTAAACAGGACTCTTGTGGAATTATGTTAACTTGGGTAACATAAGTTGGCAGTACTTAAAAATGGCAACTTACATCTATGTACTACTTAATGTCAGAACAACTCATATCAATTAAGTAAATACAGTTGCGTTTTAAGTACACTTAAATGATAGACATTAAGTTAACATAACTTCAAAATAATAGTTATATTTACTTAACTATTTCAAGGCAACCGGATTCCTAAATTCCTTTAAGTAAGATCAACTTATCACATTTTACAGTGCAAAGAAAAACCTCAGCGAGAGCCCGCAGGACGTACAAAACACTCAGCAAGAGGGTGCAGCACGCACAAAACCCTCAGCGAGAGCGCGCAGCACGCACAAAACACACAGAGAGAGAGCGCAGTTTGCACAAAATACTCAGAGAGACCGCAAAGCTCGCAAAAAAAACCTCAGACAGATCGCACAGCACGCACAAGATACTCAGAGAGATCGCAAAGCAAAAAAAACCTCAGAGAGAGCGCACAGTTTGCACAAAACACACAGAGAGATCGCAAAGCTCGCAAAAAAACCTCAGAGAGATCGCAAAGCTCACAAGAAACGCCTCAGACAGATCGCGCAGCACCCACAAAACACTCAGAGAGATCACAAAGCTCGCAAGAAAAGCCTCAGAGAGATCGAGCAGCACGCAAAAAACACTCAGAGAGATTGCAAAGCTCATAAAAAAAACCTCAGAGAGAGCCCGCAGCCCGCACAAAACACTCAGAGAGATCACAAAGCTCACAAAAAAACCTCAGAGAGATCGCAAAGCTCGCAAGAAAAACCTCAGAGAGATCGCAAAGCTCGAAAGAAAAACCTCAAACAGATCGCGCAGCATGCACAAAACACACAGAGAGATCGCAAAGCTCACAAGAAAAGCCTCAGAGAGATCGCAAAGCTCACAAAAAAACCTCAGAGAGATCGCAAAGCTCGCAAGAAAAACCTCAGAGAGATTGCGCAGCATGCACAAAACCCACAGAGAGATCGCAAAGCTCACAAAAAAAACTCAGAGAGAGCGCGCAGCACGCACAAGATACTCAGAGATCGCAAAGCTCACAAAAAAAAACCTCAGACAGATCGCGCAGCACGCACAAAACACACAGAGAGATCGCAAAGCTCACAAGAAAAGCCTCAGAGAGATCGCAAAGCTCACAAAAAAACCTCAGAGAGAGCGAGCAGCCCGCACAAAACACTCAGAGAAATCGCAAAGCTCACAAAAAAACCTCAGAGAGATCGCAAAGCTCGCAAGAAAAACCTCAGAGAGATCGCAAAGCTCGCAAGAAAAATCTCAGACAGATCGCGCAGCATGCACAAAACACACAGAGAGATCGCAAAGCTCATAAGAAAAGCCTCAGAGAGATCGCAAAGCTCACAAAAAACCTCAGAGAGATCGCAAAGCTCGCAAGAAAAACCTCAGACAGATCGCGCAGCATGCACAAAACCCACAGAGAGATCGCAAAGCTCACAAAAAAAAATCAGAGAGAGCGCGCAGCATGCACAAGATACTCAGAGATCGCAAAGCTCACAAAAAAAAACCTCAGACAGATCGCGCAGCACGCACAATACATTCAGAAAGATCGCAAAGCTCACAAAAAAAACCTCAGACAGATCGCGCAGCACGCACAAAACACACAGAGAGATCGCAAAGCTCACAAAAAAACCTCAGAGAGATCGCGCAGCCCGCACAAAACACACAGAGAGATCGCAAAGCTCACAAGAAAAGCCTCAGAGAGATCGCAAAGCTCACAAAAAAACCTCAGAGAGATCGCAAAGCTCGCAAGAAAAACCTCAGAGAGATCGCGCAGCATGCACAAAACCCACAGAGAGATCGCAAAGCTCACAAAAAAAACTCAGAGAGAGCGCGCAGCATGCACAAAACACACAGAGAGATCGCAAAGCTCACAAAAAAAACCTCAGACAGATCGCGCAGCATGCACAAAACACAGAGATCGCAAACCTCGCAAGAAACGCCTCAGAGAGATCGCAAAGCTCACAAAAAAACCTCAGAGAGATCGCAAAGCTCGCAAGAAAAACCTCAGAGAGATTGCGCAGCATGCACAAAACCCACAGAGAGATCGCAAAGCTCACAAAAAAAACTCAGAGAGAGCGCGCAGCACGCACAAGATACTCAGAGATCGCAAAGCTCACAAAAAAAACCTCAGACAGATCGCGCAGCACGCACAAAACACACAGAGAGATCGCAAAGCTCACAAGAAAAGCCTCAGAGAGATCGCAAAGCTCACAAAAAAACCTCAGAGAGAGCGAGCAGCCCGCACAAAACACTCAGAGAAATCGCAAAGCTCACAAAAAAACCTCAGAAAGATCGCAAAGCTCACAAAAAAAACCTCAGACAGATCGCGCAGCATGCACAAAACCCTCAGAGAGATCGCAAAGCTCACAAAAAAAAACTCAGACAGATCGCGCAGCACGCACAAAACACATAGAGATCGCAAAGCTCGCAAAAAAACCTCAGAGATCGCAAAGCTCGCAAAAAAACCTCAGACAGATCGCGCAGCACCCATAAAACACTCAGAGAGATAGCAAAGCTCGCAAGAAAAGCCTCAGAGAGATCGAGCAGCACGCACAAAACACACAGAGAGATCGCAAAGCTCACAAAAAAACCTCAGAGAGATTGCGCAGCCCGCACAAAACACTCAGAGAGATCGCAAAGCTCACAAAAAAACCTCAGAGAGATCGCAAAGCTCGCAAGAAAAACCTCAGAGAGATCGCAAAGCTCGCAAGAAAAACCTCAGACAGATCGCGCAGCATGCACAAAACACACAGAGAGATCGCAAAGCTCGCAAAAAAAACCTCAGACAAATCGCGCAGCATGCACAAAACCCTCAGAGAGATCGCAAAGCTCACAAAAAAAACTCAGACAGATCGAGCAGCATGCACAAAACACACAGAGAGATCGCAAAGCTCACAAAAAAAACCTCAGACAGATCGCGCAGCATGCACAAAACACAGAGAGATCGCAAACCTCGCAAGAAACGCCTCAGAGAGATCGCGCAGCACGCACAGAACACACAGAGAGATCGCAAAGCTCGCAAAAAAACACTCAGAGAGATCGCAAAGCTCACAAAAAAACCTCAGACAGATCGCGCAGCACCCACAAAACACTCAGAGAGATCGCAAAGCTCGCAAGAAAAGCCTCAGAGAGATCGAACATCACGCAAAAAACACTCAGAGAGATCGCAAAGCTCACAAAAAAAACCTCAGACAGATCGCGCAGCACGCACAAAACACTCAGAGAGATCACAAAGCTCACAAAAAAAACATCAGAGAGATGGCGCAGCATGCACAAAACACAGAGAGATCGCAAAGCTCACAAAAAAAAAACATCAGAGAGATGGCGCAGCACGCACAAAACACACAGAGAGATTGCAAAGCTCACAAGAAAAGCCTCAGAGAGATCGCAAAGCTCACAAAAAAACCTCAGAGAGATCGCAAAGCTCGCAAGAAAAACCTCAGAGAGATCGCAAAGCTCGCAAGAAAAACCTCAGACAGATCGCGCAGCATGCACAAAACACACAGAGAGATCGCAAAGCTCACAAGAAAAGCCTCAGAGAGATCGCAAAGCTCACAAAAAAACCTCAGAGAGATCGCGCAGCATGCACAAAACCCACAGAGAGATCGCAAAGCTCACAAAAAAAACTCAGAGAGAGCGCGCAGCACGCACAAGATACTCAGAGATCGCAAAGCTCACAAAAAAAAACCTCAGACAGATCGCGCAGCACGCACAAAACACTCAGAGAGATCGCAAAGCTCGCAAAAAAAACCTCAGACAGATCGCGCAGCATGCACAAAACCCTCAGAGAGATCGCAAAGCTCACAAAAAAAACCTCAGACAGATCGCGCAGCATGCACAAAACACACAGAGAGATCGCAAAGCTCACAAAAAAAAAACATCAGAGAGATGGCGCAGCATGCACAAAACACACAGAGATCGCAAAGCTCACAAAAAAAAACCTCAGACAGATCGCAGCACGCACAAAACACTCAGAGAGATCGCAAAGCTCACAAAAAAAACCTCAGACAGATCGCGCAGCATGCACAAAACACAGAGAGATCGCAAAGCTCGCAAGAAACGCCTCAGAGAGATCGCGCAGCACGCACAAAACACACAGAGAGATCGCAAAGCTCGCAAAAAAACACTCAGAGAGATCGCAAAGCTCACAAAAAAACCTCAGACAGATCGCGCAGCACCCACAAAACACTCAGAGAGATCGCAAAGCTCGCAAGAAAAGCCTCAGAGAGATCGAACATCACGCAAAAAACACTCAGAGAGATCGCAAAGCTCACAAAAAAAAAACATCAGAGAGATGGCGCAGCACGCACAAAACACTCAGAGAGATCGCAAAGCTCACAAGAAAACCTCAGAGAGATCTCGCAGCACGCACAAAACACACAGAGAGATCGCAAAGCTCACAAAAAAAACCTCAGACAGATCGCGCAGCACGCACAAAACACACAGAGAGATCACAAAGCTCACAAAAAAAACATCAGAGAGATGGCGCAGCATGCACAAAACACACAGAGAGATTGCAAAGCTCACAAAAAAAAAAACATCAGAGAGATGGCGCAGCACGCACAAAACACTCAGAGAGATCGCAAAGCTCACAAAAAAAAAAAACATCAGAGAGATGGCGCAGCACGCACAAAACACTCAGAGAGATCGCAAAGCTCACAAAAAAAACCTCAGACAGATCGCGCAGCATGCACAAAACACACAGAGAGATCGCAAAGCTCACAAAAAAAAACATCAGAGAGATGGCGCAGCACGCACAAAACACACAGAGAGATCGCAAAGCTCACAAAAAAACCTCAGAGAGAGCGCGCAGCCCGCACAAAACACTCAGAGAGATCGCAAAGCTCACAAAAAAACCTCAGAGAGATCGCAAAGCTCGCAAGAAAAACCTCAGAGAGATCGCAAAGCTCGCAAGAAAAACCTCAGACAGATCGCGCAGCATGCACAAAACACACAGAGAGATCGCAAAGCTCACAAGAAAAGCCTCAGAGAGATCGCAAAGCTCACAAAAAAACCTCAGAGAGATCGCAAAGCTCGCAAGAAAAACCTCAGAGAGATCGCGCAGCATGCACAAAACCCACAGAGAGATCGCAAAGCTCACAAAAAAAACTCAGAGAGAGCGCGCAGCACGCACAAGATACTCAGAGAGATCGCAAAGCTCGCAAAAAAAACCTCAGACAGATCGAGCAGCATGCACAAAACACACAGAGAGATCGCAAAGCTCACAAAAAAAACCTCAGAGAGATCGAACATCACGCAAAAAACACTCAGAGAGATCGCAAAGCTCACAAAAAAAAAAACATCAGAGAGATGGCGCAGCACGCACAAAACACTCAGAGAGATCGCAAAGCTCACAAGAAAACCTCAGAGAGATCTCGCAGCACGCACAAAACACACAGAGAGATCGCAAAGCTCACAAAAAAAACCTCAGACAGATCGCGCAGCACGCACAAAACACACAGAGAGATCACAAAGCTCACAAAAAAAACATCAGAGAGATGGCGCAGCATGCACAAAACACACAGAGAGATTGCAAAGCTCACAAAAAAAAAAACATCAGAGAGATGGCGCAGCACGCACAAAACACTCAGAGAGATCGCAAAGCTCACAAAAAAAAAAACATCAGAGAGATGGCGCAGCACGCACAAAACACACAGAGAGATTGCAAAGCTCACAAGAAAAGCCTCAGAGAGATCGCAAAGCTCACAAAAAAACCTCAGAGAGATCGCAAAGCTCGCAAGAAAAACCTCAGAGAGATCGCAAAGCTCGCAAGAAAAACCTCAGACAGATCGCGCAGCATGCACAAAACACACAGAGAGATCGCAAAGCTCACAAAAAAACTCAGAGAGATGGCAAAGCTCACAAAAAAACCTCAGAGAGAGCGCGCAGCATGCACAAAACACTCAGAGAGATCGCAAAGCTCGCAAGAAAAGCCTCAGAGAGATCGCAAAGCTCACAAAAAAACCTCAGAGAGATCGCAAAGCACGCAAGAAAAACCTCAGAGAGATCGCGCAGCGCACACAAAACACACAGAGACATCGCAAAGCTCACAAAAAAAACCTCAGACAGATCTCGCAGCATGCACAAAACACTCAAAGAGATCGCAAAGCTCGCAAGAAAAGCCTCAGAGATCTCGCAGCAGGCACAAAATACTCAGCGAGAGCGTGCAGCGCGCACAAAACACTCAGCAAGAGCGCGCAGTTTGCACAAAACACTCAGCGAGAGATCGCAAAGCTCACAAAAAAAACTCTCAGCCAGAGTGCGCAGCGCGCACAAAACACTCAGAGAGAGATCGCAGTTAGCACAAAACACTCAGAGAGAGCTCGCAGCACCCACAAAACGCTCAGAGATTCTCATTCTATTCAATGACAGGAATAAATTTGAAGTGGGATAGTGAGATTGGGTCCCAATTTGTCAATATAGGCCCCAATTTTGGCCCCAAAGTCAAAGTTTTCGAAATTGGATCCCACTTCCAATTTATTTTACTATATTGGAATATATTGGAAGTGGTATCCCATTTCCAGTTTATTTGACTTGGCTGAAATAGACTGGAATTGGGATCCCACTTCCAATTCATTTCAGCCAAGTCATGTACGTGTTTCATGGGATCCCACTTCCAATTTATTTGACTTGAATGAAATCAATTGGAAATGGGATAGTGAGATTGGGTCCAAAATTGGTCCCAATTTGACTTGGTTAGAATAGATTGGAAGTGGGATCCCACTTCCATTCTATTTGATTTGACTGGAATAAATTGGAAGTGAGATAGTGAGATTGGGTCCCAATTTGTCAATATAGGCCTCAGTTCTGGCCCCAAAATCAAAGATTTCCAAATTCCAAATAGTAAAATAAATTGGAAGTGGGATCCCACTTCCAGTTTATTTGATTTGACTGGAATAGATTGGAAGTAAGATCCCACTTGCAATTTATTTGACTTGGTTAGAATAGATTGGAAGTGGGCAAACAAAGGAAAACATTTTTCATGAATAAATTTGCTGAACATAACATACTACGCAAGATCCCAGTGACCCCATCTTCTGATATGTTGTTTGGGGGACTCAGATGATTCAGTACTCGACGCCGTGAAGTCGGTAGACCCCCCCAAGCTCAGTTTCTGGACATCCCACTCCCAATTTATTCCCATTCAAATTTCATTCATGGGTTTTGGACACCCCTTAAAAGGGTCCGAATGACCCCAAATGTTAATATGTTTATTGTGCACACCCCACGAGACAGCCTGTGAAGTTGTGTAAGCCTAACTTCAAGTCAAATATATTGGGAGTGGGATCGGTCAGTTCCGAGTCTGACGTCCCACTTCCAATCTATTGCATTCAATTAAAATACATTGGGAGTCGGATCGGTCAGTTCCGAGTCCGACGTCCCACTTCCAATCTATTGCATTCAATTCAAATACATTGGGAGTGGGATCGGTCACTTCCGAGTCTGCCGTCCCACTTCCAATCTATTGCATTCAATTCAAATACATTGGGAGTGGGATGTCCGACGTCTGCGCCAGACTTGACTAACCCCACCCACCAGCACAAACCAGGCAAGTAGATTACACAGCGAACAGGTAAGTGATTTTAAGGATACACTTACAGATAATGGCCATTTGTTTGCCCATAGTAAGGGTGTATGTACAAAGCTTGCTCTAAGGAATATAAACATTTGTTACAGTATCAAGACTGTCTGTCAGTCTGAAATGATGAATATTTAGCACTAAATCAAGCCACTCCTACAGGCTATAAATATGTACACAGCCCCAGACTGACGGGCAAAGGGGGTGGATTATGTATAATTTACAAAAATAATTTAATTATTAACCAAAAACATGGTTACAACTTTACTTCCTTTGAAATTATGTACATTAACATAATTAACCCCGCCACAAATAAGAACACAATCTCCTTATTAAACATTTATAGACCACCAGGGCCATATTCAGAATTTATAAAAGAATTTGGTGAACTAGCTGCTAATTTAGCAGTGTCCTGTGATACGTTAATAATTGTAGGAGACTTTAACATTCATTTTGAGAAAAGTGATGATCCCCTAAAAAAGAACATTCACATAAATCATAGATACTGTTGGTTTCACACAAAATGTATCAGGTCCTACTCATTATTGTAATCACACACTAGACTTGGTTTTGACCCTGGGCACGAACATAAAAAACTTAAATATTCTCCCGCAGTCTTCCACAGTCTCAGACCACTACATAATTTCGTATGAATAGTTTAGATATAAAAAAAAATGTACATGCCCACATTACTATATAAAGCGCTCACTAACCCCATCTACTTCCCCTAAATTTACTGAAAACATCACTGATTTATTGACCTCAGTCAGTAGTCCAGCGGACCCACTGGAGCTGGACAGACTAATGGACTACTTAGATAACACACTTTGATCAACTTTAGATAGTGTAGCACCACTTAAGCGTAAAAAGCTACGACAGAAAAAACTCGCTCCCTGGTATAATGAAGAAACACTCACCTTAAAACAAACCGTAAGGAAATTAGAGCGGAAATGGCGGTCGACTAAACTGGAAGTATTTCACTGTGCCTGGAAAAACAGCCTTATCGAATTTAGAAGGGCGCTCGTCAATGCACGTTCAGCACATCTGGCCTCACTGATTGAAAATAATAAAGACAATCCTAGAGCACTCTTTAATGTAATCTCTAAACTTACAAACAATCGGGCAGCTACTGATACACAGATCCCAGCTGTTCACACCAGCAATGCTTTTATGGACTTTTTTAACAATAAGATTGAACATATTAGACAAACAATATACTAAATCCAGCCTGTCTGTCATCTGGTGTGGATGATATAGAACAAAACAGAGAAGGACGACTAGAGGACTTTGACCCACTACCACAGCTAGAATTGGATTGACCTGTTTGTATGACCTGCACACTTGATGCAATACCAACAAAACTATTTAAAGAAGTATTACCAGTCATAATCAATCCCCTTTTAACAATCATAAATTCGTCCCTTATACTGTATGTGATCACGTACACAAAGCATTTAAACTAGCAGTTATTAAACCCCTGATCAAGAAACCGAATCTTGATCCTAGTGTACTATCCAATTACAGACCTTCTCTTCATATTTAAGATCTTAGAAAAAGTTGTGGTCCAACAACTTCCCTCATACTTGCATAAGAATAACATATATAAAAAATTTCAATCTGGTTTTAGGCCACACCATAGCACCGAAACGGCTTTAGTTAAGATAGCAAACAACCTTCTTCTCACCTCTGATCGAGGCTGCGTATCCATGCTAGTTCTACTCGACCTCAGTGCAGCTTTTGATACAAGTGATCATACTATTCTGCTAGAAAGATTAAAAAACATGGTTGGAATAACAGGAACGGCCCTATCATGGTTTAAGTCTTATCTCAAGGATCGCTACCAGTTTGTAAAAGTAAATAATGTTTCTTCTTTGTAAGAAAAAAATGAGATCTGGAATTTCCCAAGGCTCCATTCTAGGACCTTTACTATTCATATTATAAATGCTGCCACTGGGCAGAGTTATTAGCAGGCATGGCATTACCTTCCACAGTTACACAGATGACACACAGTTATACATATCAGCCAAACCAGATGACAAACCTACACTAAAGAAAATGGAGGACTGTGTTAAAGAAGTGAAGCATTGGATGTCATACAATTTCCTTCTGCTAAACAGCGACAAAACCGAGGTTCTCCTTCTAGGTCCAAAACCTGTTATAAATAAGGTATCAGACTTAATACATAATTTTGACTTCCCTGTTCTCCCTAGCTCATCAGCTAAAAATCTGGGTGCCATAATTGATTCAGATCTATCATCATGATCAGCATATAGGTAAAATTACAAAAACAGCTTTCCTACATCTTCGGAACCTCGCTAAGTTAAGAAATTCCTTATCCCACCCAGATGCAGAAAAATTTGTTCACGCTTTTATTACATCAAGATTAGATTATTGCAATGCACTTTTATCAGAATGCTCCAGCAGAAACTTGAGTAAACTCTTTCTCCTACAAAGCCCCTCGGCTCTGGAACAATCTTCCAGCTAGTGTCCGGGACGCAGACACAGTCACTATGTTTAAGTCTAGGCTCAAAACACACTTGTTCAGTTTAGCCTTTGGCAACTAACCTCTGTCTAGTTTAAGGTTGTCATTTCAGGAACTCATGGACATGGGGAATCAGGGTAAACGCGGATGATGTGCTCACAATTTCTCTTTTTTGGAGCTGAAAGACGTCCTTGCCTGAGCTCCTTCTGGTTTCCCTCCTCCCAGTCTGTTACAGTCAGATCCGTCACATGCTCTTTTTCTCTGCTGCACTCAACTAAACTAACCGCTTCCCTTTACTGTTTTCTGAGAAAATGGTGGCCCACTGATGGAAGATTGTTTGCTGGATTCTCCTGCGGCCCAGACCAGACCAGACCAGCTGCTCACCTCCATCTACTGCTGCCAGCCTCTGACCACTCACCATGATCAACTACACTGAAGTAGAAATGGACTCAGATTAGCAACATTGACTGATTCTTCCAAATCTGATGCACTATTATTATGCCCCAAGATTGATGTCACTATTATGATTATTATCATTATTATTATTATTATGTAGCATAATGACAATTCATTGGTGATCATTTAAAATTCAATCTATAGTTTGATCAGAGGAGGATGGGTCTCCTTTGTGAGTCTTGGTTCCTCCCAAGGTTTCTTCCTCCAGCCTTGAGGGAGTTTTTCCTTGGCAGTGTCGCCTTCCGCTTGCTCGCATTGGGCTTTGTTTTAAATGTTCTGTTCTGAAACTGTGAAGCTGCTTTGTGACAACGTCAGTTGTAAAAGGCGCTATACAAATAAAGTTGATGTTTGGATGTCTTTTCAACTTTAATCCAGAGTTTATTGGATGACATTTATGTACGTGATTTCCACATTGAAATAACGGCTTTAAAAGGACGTCTTTAATGTGACTTAGTTAGTCGTCTTTTCAACGTCAGTGTTTCATTTTCATTTTCAACCTTAAAAAAACGTTGATTAGACCACAGTCAAGTACATTATTTCAACATTGAATCAACGGCTAAATGTTTACTGGGATTGCAGTTAGCACACTACACTGATCAGAGAATTTTATTAAACACATATGGAAACATTCAGTGTCATGCTGAAGGGAGGAGATTGTTATTTAAGTTTAAGTGAAGACGACTGGACTGGAACGACAGCTCTAAAATGAATGAACTCTGAGTGAGAAACCGGAAGGTGGCAGAAGAGAACTGATGTAAAAACACAGAAGAAGAAGACGATGAAGCTACGCACTCTTTTCAGTGACCGCGGCACGCGAGCAGCTCTCACCAGCCTCAGGGAACAGCTTCATCCCATAAATATGTCAATTTAACCTTCTATTTTTGGATACATATGTATTTTGGTATCGCCCAAATGTAGTCAACATCGTTAATGTTATGTACGTTATTCTATCAACTGCTATATGGTACATACGTAATATTGAACCGTTTTTTTTTTTTGTTTGTTTGTTTTTTTTCCAAATGACAAACTTTAGCTAACCTGTTTAACTCTAGCTAGCTCTTTTTTCCCCTCTGACATAGAAAACATTTAAATGACATGACAATCGCTCATACATGAGTATTTTAATTTGAGTAATTATGTGGTTTGATGGCGAATTTTACAAGACGATGTGAGCATTTTTTATGTCACAGAACCGCTTCCCTCAGTATAAGAAATAAAATAAGAAATAAAACTGCTTAAACACATTAAGAAGACATAAAGTAGTAGCTACGTGGGTTAAAATACATTCTCAATCTCAGTGCTGGTTTTTTGGTGTAAAGTAATATTTTGAATATATAATTTCACATACACTCATTTTTTGTTAGTGAGTAGCAGTGAGTTTTGGCTGGTGATTAATGGGTTGCAGAAGGTTATATGAAAGCTATAGAAGCTTATTTACTGAGAGAAAAAAATAAACAAAAGCACGTGAAGTAGTTTATTTTTGGAGCTGTGAAGTTAGTACATTTTTTTCAAAATTAACTATGAACATGAACTAATTCATTTTCTTTATGTAATTATGTAAAGATGGACTGTAGTAAAAAAAAATGAGTAGGGCAGTGAAAAATGGTGGGCAGGGAGAAAAGCAAATAGGAGGTTAATTTAAGTTATTTAGATGAGATCTTTAGCATCAGTTGTAGCATAATCGTTTGTACTATAACCTCATAATCTTTTACATTTGAAGTTCTGTAGTTAATGAATTTGCATGCATAAGCAGTTTACAGTTACTCAGGAACAAGGCGTACAAAACTCAAAGAGCACGCACAGAACTCGTGCAGCTGGCGCACAAAACTCAGAGAGCATGCGCTGAACTCAGCGCTCACGCACAAAGTCATGGAGCACAAATGTCAGAGCTGGATTTTTTGTTTGCAAGTTATAAGTTTTACATTTGAGATGAATTTTTTTTGTGCATTCTTTTTGGCACAAATCAGATTCCATACAGGATTCACTAAAAATAATCAACAAGTTTGCGTCACCATTTGGAATGCTGCGGATGCTTTGAGAATTAAGAATAGGCTTGCGCAACATTTTGAAAGATTCCGGATGCGCTAAAAAAAAAAAAAAAACATCTAGCAAGGTAGAGGTAGAAGTCTGAGACGGTCAAAAATTTAGTATAAAAAAAAAAACACAAAGGGGTACCCTTTATTATTTTTTTTTTGGGGTGAAAACTGTGACCTCCTCAGATCTTCTCCAAACCCACACCGTGTGTCAGGGAAGTCCTGACAAAGACAGTGGTGTGGTTATTTTCGCTCTACCATATCCCAAAGCTGAGATATGGAGACCTCTTCTAGTCCATAAAATGTATAACTGTATATATCAAGATGGGATTCCTATTTCCAGTCAAGCTAGGTAAACACATGAGTAGAGGGTAACCTTTAAGTTTTACGTTTGATGTTAATTTTTTTTTGTGCGATTCTTTTTGGCACCAATCAGGTTCCATACAGGATTCGCTAAAAATAAACAAGCTTGCGTCACCACTTGGATCGCTCCGGTTGCTACGAGAATTGAGAATAGTCTCGTGCAGCTTTTTGGAACCTTCAGCACATGCTAAAAATAAACAGCATGCTCACGTCATCATTTGGAACGCTCCGGTTTCTACAAGAATTAAGAACAGGTTTTGCAGCTTTTTGGAATCTTCAGGATGCGCTAAAAATAAACAGTAGGCTCACGCCACCCTTTTTAACGCTCCGGTTGCTACGAGAATTAAGAATTGGCTCTCGCAGCATTTTGGAATGTTACAGATGTGCTAAAAAAAAATAAAGATTAGGCTCACGCCTCTTTTGTAAATGCTCCATGTGCTGAGTGAAGTATAGAATAGGCTTGCACAGCTTTTTGGAACCTTCAGGATTCCAAGGATTATGGAATCAGATTTGTGCCAAATATGAAACGCTCCATGGCTTTAGTGTGTGAGTTCTGAGTTCTGCGTGTGCTCTCTGAGTTTTGTGCACAAGCAGCACGAGTTCTGTGCACGAGCTCTCTGAGTTTTGTACACTGGATCCTTGAGTTTTGCAAGCAGTTTTGGCAAAAAGCTCTCGTGTGGGCGGGTTTTCTCAGGGGTACCTTCCCATTGGCTAATGAGTTTTTGAGTGACAACTCAGTGCCCAAGGCATTTTGGACTACACATGCGTACACCTACTTGCAGCTCAGCAGCGGAGAGACAGGAAAGATTTTAACATTAAAGAGTGAACAACTTTACACACACAAATTCTCTTTGTACTTTACTGTTTTAAAACGATGAAATACCTGCAAACTTCGACAATCAATGCAGATATTGAGGTAATGTTCTGTCTAAAACAAAGCATTAAAGATTTTACTGTGAGTACAAACCTGTTTGTCCCTCATTACCAGATACTGATCTGAGGTAAATGCACACCGAGGTCTGTTTACTCAGGATGAACCAGAATAAATGAGCACTTATTTGTTTATTTGTAAATTATTATTCATGAGTGCTTGAGCCCCTGTTCAGAAACCTATTGTGTACTAACATAGTGGTTCTTCGCTTTTCCATAATCACTGTTAGATGGTTTAAATGCCCAAATTTTATTTTGAAGATCACAGTTTTGAACAAATGGCATATGTGCATTTTGTTACAGGAGGTCTCAGAGAAAAGAGAAACATCACAGACAAGAGTGTTCCTGCTCCTTTAATGAATACAAATTTGCTTAATATCTAGCTCACACATTACTTCCTGGAAAACACCAGATGTAAAGTTTGAACCACAATCTGATTGAATCTCACGAGGCAGCCCACACCGAGAAAAGAACTGAAACAAACACTCAATTATAGTTCTTGCCTTAATGTTTCTCGAGGGTACAGCCTCCGGAAATCTATTACACACATCCAATATTGTGAACAGATACTTATAACCCTTTTTTGTCTTGTGCAAAGGTCCAACACAATCTATCGTCACTCGCAAAAATGGAGAGTACACAATGGTGCACAAGGCACTTTCTGATTTGGCTTACCGGCTAGCTGACAAGCATGACATGTCCGACAGTAGGAGATTACATCTCGATGCATCTTCGGCCAATAAAAATAACGCAAGACTCTCTCTTGGGCTTTACGAATACCCACATGCCCTGCCATGGGTGCTTCATGTGCCAAGCGCAACACTTTCAACCTAAAACTCTTCAGCAACACAATCTGCTCCACAACACTCCAATCTTCAACAGCAGGATGATAAGGAGGCCTCCACTTCCGCATAAGCACTCCCTGATGCATATAGAAGACCTCTGCCGACTCCTCTGTCTCCTCCCGTGTACCAGCCCCCTTACACAATGAGGCCAACTCAGGGTCCTCCTTGAGCTCCTTGATTAAGGTTTCCCTATTAAACTGAGCTGCATCTGATTAACCTAGTTTTCCAAAGAAGGTATCTCCAAGCTCAAATGCTGCCTCCTCCAGCCCTCTCTGTGGAACCACCCCCTTGGGGCGAGACTGGGCACGGGTAACGACACAGGTTGAAAACACCTCAGGATACTCCCTGGCCAAAGCCTCTGTTTCTGGTACCTCACATGGCATGTGACTAATTAAAGGGGTTACCGAAACTTGAACCCCAGCAAGATCATTCCCCAATAGCATAGAAACTCCAGGGACTGGTAATGATGGCACTACTGCTACATTAACATAGCCATTTACCAAGTTAGAGGTTAGGTACACTTTATGCAATGGCATGGCACCAAACAAACTTCCCACACCCTGAAGCAACACTGAAGAGTCATTGAAACTGGCTAATCACGAACCCCTTGTAACAACAAGGACTGAACTGCACCAGTGTCCCTGAAAATTTTAATTTTGGTTTCTGGCTCCCCAGAACCAATGGACACTGTACAGCAGGAGACAAACCCATCATACAGAGAGGGGGTTATTTCAGACTCAGGATCCACACAACTAATAGTCCTCTCTGAACCAACTACCAATGCCACAGATTTTGAAGAGTCAGTATAAGACCCACGTCTGCACTTCTGCAGAACTGGACAACCTGATTTTATATGGCCAGGTTTTCTACAATAATGGCAGATTATTTCTCCCGAGGGAGTAGAATTTACAGGTTTTTGAAGTTGACTATGAGGTTTAGAGCCAGATGGCCCTTCCCTATGACTTTTAGTCTCTGCTGATTTAACCTCTATATTAGCCTTTCTCCAACCACTGATCTCTCTTTCACTCTCGACTCCTTATGGGTAAATTCGTAAGTATCTGCCATCATAGCAGCCTTTTTAACTTCAGTCGCCCCATGCTCCTGAATGTACACTTCCTAAAGAACAGGTAGACTATTTTTAAACTGTTCCATAAGAACAAGCTGTTTTAAATCTGCAAAAGTATAAACTTCACATGCTTTCGTTCAAACACTGCCTCCTGCTGCCTAGCTACATCCAAATAGGTTTCCGCTAGCTTACGTCTAAGAGAACGGAATTTGTGCCTGTAAGTTTCTGGCACAACTTCATAGGCATTCTTCACTGCCGTTTTCACCGTGTCATACTCCATGGAGTGTGCAGAATTCAAAGCTGCATAAGCCTCCCGAGCTTTCCCCTACAGGACACTCTGAACCAAAACGGTCCAACAATTCTCCAGCCAAGCTAATTCCGTGGCTATATTCTCAAAGGCATCAAAAAACACATCTACCTCGTCTTCCTGAAATTTTGGCATTAGATGTAGACATTTGGATACATCAAACCGAGTCTCATGTCTGCGCTGTTGTTGACTCTCCATCTGCGAGAGTTTAACCTTCTCCAACTCAATCTTAGCTAACTCCAGCTCCCGCAAACTATCCTTCTCCTTCTCTCGCCTACCCTTCTCTGCTTGTTCCCTAGCCAATCTTGCCTCAATGATGGAGTCACTCAAACCTAGGGACTGAGCAAGGATCTACTATCTTAATTTTATTCAACTCTGAATCTACCTCAATCTCATAATATTCAGCAAGCTGGAGCAACTGAGGCTTCTTTAATTTTATCCAGTCCGTTGTCTGCAGATGGGCTTGGATAAAACTTTCCGGATCAAACTGAGACATTTTTGGGAAAAAATTAAAAAAATACCAAAAGCCCCCCAGCCGAAATGAGGACAGACCAGAGACCCCTAACTCTAAGGCTACTAAAATTCAAACACCAAGAGGTAACCTATATTCCCCTATTGGCCTAAAATCCCTAAGTACCACCAAAGTATGACTACAAAACTAAAAGTACTTGACAATTTTGGCCACCTTACCTCAAGTCCTCTCATAGGACTTCTGAAAGAACACATACAACTCAAGAAGCCCCAAGTAGGCCACAATTTCCAACAGGTATTTTTGAGTCAAATCAACACCACCAAATCAGATTTCCTGAGAACTCAACCAAACATACCCAATTACCAAAGGTCTAGACTGTATACAATCAAGCAACTCTGCAATCCAATACCCACCTTAGCAAACAGCTAACCTCAACAGAGCACAAAACTATCAAGTTACAATCACACAGCCAACAATTAGATCACGAAAATAAGGTGTTGAAATCTATTGTGATGAAATGAGAACTTGGGAGGGTTCACTCTTCTTACCTAAAGATCCTCGAAGAACCCAAGCGCTGACTCCATGGTCGACCAGCCCAAGCATGTAGAGATTATTCAAAAGGGTAGGTAGTAATCTGGAGGTGCAACAGTTTCCAGAGTGTTAGAGAAAAATCAGCGCCAAAACTTCCACCATCTTATATATATCCAAAACGACGCTCCGGTATCTGGCCTCCAAAACCAGAGGTCCTCCCCTTTAAAGGCTCCACTTCAAGATCTCAAGAAAAGTAAGACCCCCCCCCAGTGGCTGGAGTGTGTATTGTGGGAGTCAAGTGTCTATCCCAGTGCACCTAGTTTATAAGAATCTATATTCAACACCATTAACTCTATTGAGAGAAAATCCCAGTTACGAAAATAATCACACCCCTGTGTAAGTCAAGGCCTCCTTAATCAACAACATTTTTATTTTGTCAATAAGGTCCATACCACACTTCTGACATATTTCATAAAATATCACCATTTAATATTCTAAACATGTACATAAACAAATGCATACATTTTCAAATGACCTTGCCTTTTCCCCACAGATATCAAATAGAAATCAGAAGAATATCTATTAAACATACCTGAAAACCTGATTTTGGTGGCCTTAAAAGTACACTTACCCTATAATATAGCGTGATTCATATATCAAAGTATATGATCACATTCTAAAGTTGTCATATTGAGAAACAATGATAGAAACATTTTACTTCTCAACCTCAAGTAGACTGTAAGTAATTATTCAAATTTCAAAATTTAACGACCTGGCTATTAGCTCAGACATTACATAATGTGGGTTAAAGGCTAACTAGAACACTTGCTATTCATCATAATGACACGTTGGCTAGCTGCAGCAAACATTAGAAAAGTAAGCCTAATGCAATAAAAAGTTTTGATGACTTTGTTCACTTGAGATGGCTAAAGAAAAAAACACAAACTTCAAACAAAATGACTGTTACCAACCTGACATGGCGCGCGCTCCTCTGCTCTTTGGGGCTTGAAAACTCCAGAATCCGATAGCTGCTAATCACAACGTATTAGTTGACTGCACAAACTTCTTGTCACACAGCCCACAACACCAACTCACGTTTTTCAGAACAAATTCAAAAAAGCCACACCGAATTTCAGCTGTCTAAAATGCTTCATGAAGGCTGTGGTAAATTCAAAGACTGCCCATTACCACTGCTGCAATGCCCATTATCACAAGTGTCTGTGGTGCTGCATCAGCATTCATCTTCCATCAGTTCAACAATTTTTTTCCCCTCGTGTAAGACACCTCTGTGTTGATATCTTATGTGGAAAAAAAAAAAATAAATACACACACACACACATTATATTAATTAATTATATTCTTATTGAAAGATGATACAGTAAACATATTAAAAATATTTCAGTGCAAATTTTCTGGTTCAACTTACAATGAACACTAATTATACAACTTTGCTATAAAAACTTTATCATGGAGGTAGTTTAGACCAGTTCTAAAAAAAATATCACTCAACACTAAACACACCCTTGTATTTACAGAAACTTTGAAAAAGCTAAACTTTTTAAGAAATATAATTCTGTTTAAAAATTTCTACAAAAAACAATAAACAAATTTCTTAAAATTGTGTTATTTGTGTTTGGTAGATTATTTCCTGGTTGTAACAATGCTTCTGGGCAATAAATCTTATACAGTTGGAAAGCCTGTTAAATGATGCCACATTTACCTTTTAAAGAGGCGCAACCCACATTCTCAGCTCTACTGCTCATCCCACAAATGCATGTTCCTTACAAATGTGGCACCGTTTAAAGGGGAAATTAACAGGCTTTCCAACGGTATGAGATAAACTGCCAAGAAGCATTGTTACAACAAGAAAAAAATAATCTACCAAACACAAATTTCCTTACTTTTTATGCCAAGTTCATTTTTATAAGATACTCTTTGCAGTTATTTGACATTATTTCATTTGCATTTTGCCAGTCTTTGCTTTCATTATTGTTTTTATGGATTTTGCTGATAAGGTCTTTTGCTTCTGGAATCTCTCTAGAGTCTGCTTCGTGGTTTGCTTGAGTTTTGACAGAAGTTTCAAGGGTGGGTGGGTCTTAGAAGACTACATTCACCGTGAATCTCCTTTGGTCATCGATTTTGGACTTACAGGTGCTCTGAAACCTCCTCTGGGACCTAGCCATGCCCACCCCACCCCTAAATGGGACAAGCTTTTTTCCCCATACACAGCATCAGGTTAATTATCACTGTTCTGTATTAACCCTGTCATACTACCATAGCTACAGCTTTTTTAGTTAGCTTTCTAGTAACCGCCAACGCGCTGTCTGCCGCTGGGTTCTCTTGCCTGACCCGTGGAAGCTTTTTTCGCAGGACAAATTTGCCCGTTCTTTACCATGACCCTACTAACCTCTGTATTTTTTTGTTCCCTTTGTCTGGTTTTCTTTCTCCTGTCTCTCTCTCATGCTTTGAGCTGTCCTGCTGCTCTCCAGGTGTTGCCCTGATCCAGCCCCTGTGTATCCTGTACAAGATCCTGGCCTTGTCTCATCTACACTATCATGCTTGGCCATGCTGTTTTACCTCAGATTAACTCTGCACCTACTTTTAACTCACACAGAATCCCTGATCACCTTCTCCTTCCTCAGACTCATACATCACTAATGTACTACATTTACATTACATCATCTGTCACCATTTCACTTTTACTTCTGTTCTGTTCTCTGTTGTGTCTCCGGTGTCGACCCGAGGAGGATGGGTTCCCCGTATGAGTCTTGGTTCCTTCCAAGGTTTCTTCCTCATGTGCTGAGGGAGATTTTCCTTGCCACTGTTGCCCCTGGCTTGCTCATAGGAGGCTTGGACCCGGATCTCTGTAAAGCTGCTTTGTGACGACTTTTTGTTGTGAAAAGCGCTATATAAATACAATTTGATTTGAATTAAATTTTAGTATTAAATAGCTGTTACAAACATTATAATAAATAGCTGAATGGTCTGAAGATATTGCAGATGCTCATATTTCTTCCCTATGTGTTTTTTCTCCATTCAGTTTACTAGAATTTTAAAAGGCTTATATAAGTGATTTGTGCAAAATATTTATGGTCTTGCTTAATGTAATTATTATACTGTCTAGATAAAGTTTTATACAATTTCTTGTGTTGTCAAATATGCATTTTTTCAACACACTATATATAGCAGGAAGTTAAAAAAAAACCAGAAGTTTAAAAAAGTGCAGGAACATATGTTTGCAATCTGGAATAAATAATACAAAACATAAATTAATTGTTATACTGACACAATTCCCAAAGTTTAAAGTCTGCATATTAAATACCAAACACAATGTTATTTTCAAAACACACACAGTGTATATATATACATATATTATATATATATATATATATATATATATATATATATATATATATATATATATATATATATATATATATGCCATAGCAAAACTAGCACTAAATGTTAATCCATATTTACAAGCACAATACTGGAGTTTTCTGTTCTTTTTTAAATGCTGAAGCAGTTACTTTTTGTTCTTGTTTCATCAGAAAATAACTGTCACTCTGTTTAAGGTGGAACAGGAGAAATTTTAACTGGATGCTAGCTAACATTAGCAGACGCTAACATACAAATATACTGTAAAAAACATAATAATAAAATAACAATTAAAATTTAAGCAGTACATTTCTTCGTAGATGTCTTTCAGTAACTGTAAAACATTTATTTAAATTATTTGCAATTTGCTAAGACACATGGAAGACCTTTACATCCTGAGGTAGTGATAGCTTACAACCCGGTCTCACACCTACTCGTGATATAGTCACATATATAGGAGACTGCAATTCATGCTGAAAATATGCGATATGTCATGAATTGTAGATTACTATATCACGAGTAGGTGTGAGACCGGGCTGTAGCTTAACATTACTGGCTGATGTAACTTTGCTAACTGACAAAGCAACACATTTATGATTAAAACCAATATTTAACAAAAAATATATTCATTAAGCACATGTAAAATGTTGTATTCTAATCAAATGATATTTAAAAGAGACCGTAGCAAACTGGCTTCAATGGGAAAGCTCCATGGCTGGCGTTGCCAGCTCCCGCACGAGTTATGCACAGGGGCCATGTCTTCATTAATTCAGACTTATTATCCTGGATTTAAGTCCTTTATAGAGTATTTAATTATTTTTTTATAACGTCTCTTCCTTACACATGTAAACAATCGTACACACAAAAAAACGTGTGTATTTGTATAACTAAAAATGTGAGTCTGTAAACAAGTTTTAGTCCCCACACCGAGATTATATCCATCTACACACAGACAAAGAGAGAGTCCACCAGTTTCGCTACACTACACTTTGTTTGGGTTTTTATGTACTGTTTCTAATTCTATATTTTTGTTGTGATATCAGTTATAATTGAATATGTATTTTGTCTCGTTCACCAGTGATATTTTTCAGTTACTGTAGTTAAAACAGCATTTAACTAATCCATACGGGCCTACTTACATATTCATGATAGGATTTACATCACACACTGTAGCTGACACGAAACATAAATCCTTTGTGAACGTAGTCCCTACGTTTCATCTGAATTATTCATAACATAGTGAGCGAAGCACTGACCTATGGCTACGTTGAGCCCTACGTGAGCAGTGTGAAGACAGCAATATTAGTAAGCTGATCCCCATAGCAACTGGAAGTTAATTTTTCACAATAAAAAACCTCTGGTGTTTAGTACCTTAAAATTTGTAAACATGCATAATATTATATAACTTCATTCATAACATGCTCTAAAGCTTTTCATAATTTTATATCAAACAAACATCACTATTCTCTCACACTATGTGTGACACATACTGAGATTTGACATTGATAAATTATGTGCATTCTTTTAATAGCATACTGCTAAACAATACAGTGTCAATACAAACCCATGGTGAAATTAACTTTCCAGATCCTCCTCTTTCTGTAAACATGTATATGTTAAAATATACATTAAATTACTTATGTTTTATTTAATTATGTGTATCTACTTCTATATATACATTAAGAGAGGATAAATCTCCTTCAAAATGAAATTGAACAAAAAATTCTAAATTATAAAAGGGCTTTTTCAGCAGTTCAGTGGTGGTTGAAATGAGGGGTTTATATATATATATATATATATATATATATATATATATATATATGTGTGTGTGTGTGTGCGTGCGTGCTTTTAAACGTATTTATATATGTATAATGTTTATACAAAATCTCATAAAAAAACATGGTCAAATCCAACACGCTTAGAGACCAACGGCATTCCATACACCTGGACCCCCATGACTACTGACGAAGAACACTCCCAGCTCTGTTTTCTGACTGTGACTCTGAGCCGAGTGTAGTCAATTCACAAAAAAACATTATAAGAACGCAGTACCAAAGCATGGCCCACTGAATTTACTGCTGAAAAAAGATCTTTTTTAATTCAGATTTTTTTTGTTCAATTTAATTTTGAAGGAGATTTATCCTCTCTTAACATATATAAGTATATACACATAATTAAATAACACATGAGTAAATTAATGTATATTTAAACATAGTATACATGTTTACAGAAAGAGGAGGATCTGGAAAGTTAATTTCACTATGGGTTTGTATTGACACCGTATTGTTTAGCAGTATGCTATTAAAATAATGCACATAATTAATCAATGTGAATGAATTACGCCTCAGTATGTGTCACACACATATGAATAGTGAATAGTGATGTTTGTTTGTTATAAAATTATGGAAAGCTTTAGAGCATGTTATGAATGAAGTTATATAATAATATGCATGTTTACAAATTTTAAGGTACTAAACACCAGTTTTTTTATTGTGAAACATAAACTTCCAGTTGCTATGGGGATCAGCTTACTAATATTGCTGTCTTCACACTGCTCATGTAGGGCTCAACGTAGCCACAGGTCAGTGCTTAGCTCACTATGTTATGAATAATTCAGATGAAACGTAGGGACTACGTTCACAAAGGATTTATGTTTCGTGTCAGCTACAGGGTGTGATGTAAATCCTATCATGAATATGTAAGTACGCCCGGATTTGAGGCCTCCCATTGGCAAAAACCTTAAGAAGCGTGTAAACGTGTCAATTTTGGTCACGTTATCACGACAAAATTTTACGTGTCAACACGCAAATTTTTAATAACGTGTTAACGAGCATGTGTTCACACGTTTAGAGCCCAACGCTGTTCTATAAGAGACCAACGCCATTCCATACACCTGGACCCCCATGACTGCTGACGAAGTGACACTGAGCCTGCTGTGGGCCAGCGCTGTTTTCTGACTCTGACTCTGAGTGTAGTCAATTCACAAAAAAACATTATAAGAACACAGTACCAAAGCATGTCTCAATGTTGCATGTAGGTATTTTAGTATTGAATTCCTCTGTTTTTTTGTTTTTTTTTTCATTTGTTTTAAATTATGCTTCAAAGGAATACATCTACAAATGAGTATGTGCAAGTGTGTAAAGCTCTGATATTTAAGTACCCTTTTCTGAAGGAAAATGAGTAAGATAGGGATATCCAAACTCAGATATTTCTGTAATGGTAATTTTTATATGTCTCTGTTGAAAGAACTTGTCTGCTTGTTTGTCTGTATGTTAATTTCTAATCATCAACAGAACTCACAAACTAAGTGTATGTCAGGTCAGCTCGAGGTCAATGCTTTATTAGAACAAACCACATCTTGTATATCAAACTGAGATGTCTCTAAGGAAACTAAGCTTGCAGAAACATCGAGTGATTATCTTATGGTTATGACGTATAAACTACCTATATAAATATCTCTGTGAAAACATCTTCTTTGTCCACATTCACATAGTACTCTCTGCTATTGTATGTTGACCACCTTAAGGTTAAATAAACTACTTTCTGATTCCAAATGCTCTGTTAGATTTCAATTCTTAATACTTGTCCTTATTTTCTCCATCACAATTTCAAAAAATACATATCAAATTCAAATGTGTACGCAGTACACATTTTAAAATGCTTGTGACAATGATACATGTGTACGTTGAACGTTTTCAAATCTATGCCTTCTTTTTTTGTACAAGACTCTGTATAATCAGTAATGTTGGAATTGAAATGTCCAAAATTGGAATAATCTGAAATATGTAACATGGAAAAGGTTAAGTACTAGCTGCCCGAGTACCATTTTCAAATGACCAATCATATGTTGCATTAACTTAATAAAAAATAAATAAAAACTACACTGACATACTCCCATCTGGCCACAAATGGGAGTATGTGTCCACAATTCCATTTAGACCTAACAGGTGGTGGTGGGGTCTTAGTTCCGAAAGGCCATTTAATCGAGAAAATAGCAGTTGCTTACCTCTTCGTAGTACCACACCATCCCAATCCACATATATGATACGCTGCTTGGTGGACCTTATCGGCCTAGCGCGCAGCGGCCCCTAGACGATTTTTTTTGCAGAGCCCGGGGTCGAGTCCTGGGCACACGTGGTGGGAGCTAAAAATCCTCAAAGTTTCGGCCTTTTACCCGCAATTTTGCATCAATCCACCAGGTGGCTCCCGGAACGTCCCGATTCCAATATATTCCATTACATTCCATTACAGGCAAATATATTGGGATTGGGATGGCGTATAAATATATATCATTCGTTGAAGTGTTTTGTAATGTTTTTAATACTTTTAACATACCCAACATCCATAGACATTAACATTTTAAAGTGTTGGCTACTTTGATAAGGCAACACAAAAGTCCTTTCACAAAGTTTCCAACTATCTTTGATATATTTATAATGCCAGTAAACCAACAAACACGTAACCACAGTGAGCCAGCCTGCCCTTCTGAAACTCTTGTCCGAACGCCTTACTTTAAGATTTTCAAGTTAGCTAATGTTACTGCTGCATTACTTAAGGTGGAAGCGAAAAATGTAAAAGCTTCTGAGCGAACACCAGTCAGAATCCGAATGTTAAACAATACACCTGCATATAGTCAGCACAAAAAGATTGCTCACACATTAAAATCATGCCCAAGACAATGGAACGACGACGTTCAGAAGTAAGTTATAATCCAGCGTCAGGTAATTTAATGTGGAAGCGAAGAGTTGCAATACAACATTGAGCTTCTGGGCAACCTCAATGTTAAGAATCAGTAGTTTAAATTATACAAGCACATACAGGTGCTGGTCATAAAATTTGAATGTATGCAAGACATGGGTTTCATCTGTCATATTCCTTATGCCAAGCCACTCTTGAACAAGAGACAGCGTCAGGAAAAAGGACTGGACTGCTCCTGAGTGGTCCAAAGTTATGTTCCCTGATTAAAGTAAATTAGATTAGATTAGATTCAACTTCATTGTCATTGTGCAGAGTACAATACAGGGCCAATGAAATGTAGTTAGCATCTAACCAGAAGTGCAATATATAACATTATTTACATAATTTACATAAAGTGCAGTAGTGATATTATAGTGATTTTCGTGCCCTGCCCAGGCAGCGTTTATGGTAGATGTCCTCGAAGGAACTTGAAACTGGACACCTCATCCACTGCAGTTCCGGTGATGTAAATGGGGGCGTGAGCTTGATTCCTAGTCCGTCTGAAGTCCATGATGATCTCCTTTGTTTTGAGCGTGTTTAGTACCAGGTTATTGTTTTGGCACCACAAGGACAGATGCTGTACTTCATCCCGGTAGGGCGTTTCATTATTGTCTGTAATCAAGCCTATCACCATGGTGTCATCTGCGAATTTGACTACGGTGTTTGAACCATAGGCAGGTACACAGTCATGGGTGAAGAGAGAGTACAGAATCGGGCTAAGAACACAACCTTGTGGAATGCCAGTGTTCAAGGTGATGGTTGATGAATGAAGTTTGCCTAATCTAACAGATTGAGGTCTGTTAGACAGGAAGTCTAAAATCCAGTGGCAGAGTGATGTGCTGATACCCAGATGGTTGAGTTTGGATATCAGCATAGACGGAATTGTTCTGTTGAATGCAGAACTAAAATCGATTAACAGCATACTCACCTATGAGTTTTGACAGTCAAGTTGGGTTAGTGCAGTGGGTAGTGCTGTTGAGATAGCGTCCTCGGTGGATCTGTTGCTATGATAAGCAAACTGGTGTGGGTCCAGCGTAGCAGGCAGGCAGGATTTCAAGTGAGAAATAACTAGTCTTTTAAAGCACTTGGAAATTATTGGGGTGAGTGCTACAGGTCACAAGTCATTAAAGTCTGAAGCAGTAGAATGCTTAGGCACAGGCACAATAATGGCTGACTTAAAGATAGATGGTACAGCTGCCTGGGCAAGCGAAACATTAAAGATGTGAGAGAAGACACCCGCAAGTTCCACAGCACAAGCTCTTAGCACACGGCCAGGTACACCATCAGGGCCAGCTGCCTTCCGTGCATTCACTCTGCTCAGCATGCGACTGATGTCCAAAGTGGAAAGTACAAGTGGGTTGTCGTCGGTGGAGGATCGTTTATTGAAGATATCAATATCATCTGGTCGAAACGAGTGTAAAAGTTGTTCAGCTCATCAGGGAGTCAAGCACTGTTGGTACATGGAACAAAGCTAGTTGGTTTATAGTCAGTCAGGGTGTTGTTCCCTACCACATACGCCGAGGGTCAGAGGAGGTAAAGTGCTCCTCAATCCGGCGTTTGTAGCAGTGCTTGGCTATAGCTATTAGTCTCTTCGTATTGCCAGGAACTCCAGTGGGCGGTACAAAGGACGCTCGTACCCTGAGCGCTTCTATGCTGAGGGATGCCATGGTAAGAAATCTCAGACCACCAGTCTTGTTTTTTGCCCTTCTTTTGTACGCATTAGGTTTTTTCATTTATGTGCATCTGCTTTTGTTTTTTTTGTGAATCAGGACCGGCGTTTGTAGCAGTGCTTGGCTATAGCTATTCCTCTCCTCAGGTTAGCTCTGACCAAGCTGTATGCTTCCCGGCATCCTGATCTGAAGGCAGCATCTCTGGCTTTGAGCAGATTGCGAACCTCTCTGTTCATCCAGGGCTTCTGATTAGGGAATGTTAATTATTATGGCAAACTTAAAATTAATGATTAAGTATCACCAGGAAGGAAGATCGACACTCAAAGAATTCTTTGAGGAGAAGAGAGGAATAAGACAGACAGTCAAAGATTGCGTGAATCCGGTGTTTGTGCAGTGAATGTTAATTTCCAAAAGTGTCTGTCTGTCGTAGCTGTAGTTCGCATAAGTTATTTGCGCAAGAAAACTGGAGATAGCTAAGTACAGAAGTATAACATCACTAAAACTGGTAAGACGCTGAGCCTCGCAGTGTGATCGCGATGCCATCTTGGTCCTGGAAGACCAAGGACCATTTCCTATAGAAATCAAGGTCCCAGAATCTGGAGGAAGAGAGGAGAGGCACGGAATCCACATTGTTCGAGGTACCCTGTAAAGTTTCCACAGTCAGTGGCGGTTTGGTGTCCCATGTCATCTGCTGGTGTGGGTCCACTTTATTTTCTGAGGTCCAAGGTCAACGCAGCCGCCTACCAGGGAGATTTAGATTACTTTATGCTTCCTTATGCTTCCAAGTGAGGTGGGTTAGTGCAGTGTGTAGTGCTGTTGAGATAGCGTCCTCGGTGGATCTGTTGCAACGATAAGCAAACTGGTGTGGGTCCAGCGTAGCAGGCAGGCAGGATTTCAAGTGAGAAAGAACTAGTCTTTTAAAGCACTTGGAAATTATTGGGGTGAGTGCTACAGGTCGAAAGTCATTAAAGTCTGAAGCAGTAGAATGCTTAGGCACAGGCACAATAATGGCTGACTTAAAGATAGATGGTACAGCTGCCTGGGCAAGCGAAACATTAAAGATGTGAGCGAAGACACCCGCAAGTTCCACAGCACAAGCTCTTAGCACACGGCCAGGTACACCATCAGGGCAAGCTGCCTTCCGTGCATTCACTCTGCTCAGCATGCGACTGACGTCCGAAGTAGAAAGTACAAGTGGGTTGTCGTCGGTGGAGGATCGTTTATTGAAGATATCAATATCATCTGGTCGAAACGAGTGTAAAAGTTGTTCAGCTCATCAGGGAGTCAAGCACTGTTGGTACATGGAACAAAGCTAGTTGGTTTATAGTCAGTCAGGGTGTTGTTCCCTACCACATACGCCGAGGGTCAGAGGAGGTAAAGTGCTCCTCAATGCGGCGTTTGTAGCAGTGTTTGGCTATAGCTATTAGTCTCTTCGTATTGCCAGGAACTCCAGTGGGCGGTACAAAGGACGCTCGTACCCTGAGCGCTTCTATGCTGAGGGATGCCATGGTAAGAAATCTCAGACCACCAGTCTTGTTTTTTGCCCTTCTTTTGTACGCATTAGGTTTTTTCATTTATGTGCATCTGCTTTTGTTTTTTTTGTGAATCAGGACCGGCGTTTGTAGCAGTGCTTGGCTATAGCTATTCCTCTCCTCAGGTTAGCTCTGACCAAGCTGTATGCTTCCCGGCATCCTGATCTGAAGGCAGCATCTCTGGCTTTGAGCAGAGTGCGAACCTCTCTGTTAATCCAGGGCTTCTGATTAGGGAATGTTAATTATTATGGCAAACTTAAAATTAATGATTAAGTATCACCAGGAAGGAAGATCGACGCTCAAAGAATTCTTTGAGGAGAAGAGAGGAATAAGACAGACAGTCAAAGATTGCGTGAATCCGGTGTTTGTGCAGTGAATGTTAATTTCCAAAAGTGTCTGTCTCTCGTAGCTGTAGTTCGCAAGAGTTATTTGCGCAAGAAAACTGGAGATAGCTAAGTACAGAAGTATAACATCACTAAAACTGGTAAGACGCTGAGCCTCGCAGTGTGATCGCGATGCCATCTTGGTCCTGGGAGACCAAGGACCATTTCCTATAGAAATCAAGGTCCCAGAATCTGGAGGAAGAGAGGAGAGGCACGGAATCCACATTGTTCGAGGTACCCTGTAAAGTTTCCACAGTCAGTGGCAGTTTGGTGTCCCATGTCATCTGCTGGTGTGGGTCCACTTTATTTTCTGAGGTCCAAGGTCAACGCAGCCGCCTACCAGGGAGATTTAGATTACTTTATGCTTCCTTATGCTTCCAAGCGAGGTAGGTTAGTGCAGTGTGAAGTGCTGTTGAGATAGCGTCCTCGGTGGATCTGTTGCTACGATAAGCAATTTGGTGTGGGTCCAGCGTAGCAGGCAGGCAGGATTTCAAGTGAGAAAGAACTAGTCTTTTAAACCCCTTGGAAGTTATTGGGGGAAGTTATCATTCACTCTGCTCAGCATGTGACTGACGTCCGAATTGGAAAGTACAAGTGGGTTGTCGTCGGTGGAGGATCGTTTATTGAAGATATCAATATCATCTGGTCGAAACGAGCGTAGAAGTTGTTCAGCTCATCAGGGAGTGAAGCACTGTTGGTAGATGGAACAAAGCTAGTTGGTTTATAGTCAGTCAGGGTGTGTATTCCCTGCCACATACGCCGAGGGTCAGAGGAGGTAAAGTGCTCCTCAATCCGTCGTTTGTAGCAGTGCTTGGCTATGGCTATTAGTCTCTTCATATTGCCAGGGACTCCAGTGGGCGGTACAGAGGACGCTTGTACCCTGAGCGCTTGTTGATGCATTTCAGGACAGAGTTAGTGTAGGTGTCCAAGTGGATGTGTGAGCCTGTGCAGGCTCGGGCAGCATACTCACTCCAGTCGGTGTGCTGGAACTGTTGCTGAAGGAAGGAGTCAGCCCCATCCATCCAGAACTTTACAGTTCTGGTTGAAGGCTTAATCCTCTGCATGACTGGAGTGTATTTGGGAAGCAGGAACAAAGAAAGATGATCGGAAAGTCCAAGATGGGGGAGGGGTGTTGTTTTGAAGCTGGTTAAAGTCCAACCGATGCTGAATCCGGTGTCTGTGCAGTGAATGTTAATTTCCAAAAGTGTCTGTCTGTCGTAACTGTAGTTCGCAAGAGTTATTTGCGCAAGAAAACTGGAGATAGCTAAGTACAGAAGTATAACATCACTAAAACCGGTAAGACGCTGAGCCTCGCAGTGTGATCGCGATGCCATCTTGGTCCTGGAAGACCAAGGACCATTTCCTATAGAAATCAAGGTCCCAGAATCTGGAGGAAGAGAGGAGAGGCACGGAATCCACATTGTTCGAGCTACCCTGTAAAGTTTCCACAGTCAGTGGCGGTTTGGTGTCCCATGTCATCTGCTGGTGTGGGTCCACTTTATTTTCTGAGGTCCAAGGTCAACGCAGCCGCCTACCAGGGAGATTTAGATTACTTTATGCTTCCTTATGCTTCCAAGCGAGGTGGGTTAGTGCAGTGTGTAGTGCTGTTGAGATAGCGTCCTCGGTGGATCTGTTGCAACGATAAGCAAACTGGTGTGGGTCCAGCGTAGCAGGCAGGCAGGATTTCAAGTGAGAAAGAACTAGTCTTTTAAAGCACTTGGAAATTATTGAGGTGGGTTATGCAGTGTGTAGTTCTGTTGAGAGCGAAGACACCCGCAAGTTCCACAGCACAAGCACTCAGCACACGGCCAGGTACACCATCAGGGCCAGCTGCCTTCCGTGCATTCACTCTACTCAGCATGCGACTGACGTCCGAAGTGGAAAGTACAAGTGGGTTGTCATCGGTGGAGGATCGTTTATTGAAGATATCATTATCATCTGGTCGAAACGAGCGTAAAAGTTGTTCAGCTTATCAGGGAGTGAAGCACTGTTGGTAAATGGAACAAAGCTAGTTGGTTTATAGTCAGTCAGGGCGTGTATTCCCTGCCACATACGCCGAGGGTCAGAGGAGGTAAAGTGCTCCTCAATCCGGCGTTTGTAGCAGTGCTTGGCTATAGCTATTAGTCTCTTCATATTGCCAGGAACTCCAGTGGGCGGTACAAAGGACGCTCGTACCCTGAGCGCTTCTATGCTGAGGGATGCCATGGTAAGAAATCTCAGACCACCAGTCTTGTTTTTTGCCCTTCTTTTGTACGCATTAGGTTTTTCCATTTATGTGCATCTGCTTTTGTTTTTTTTGTGAATCAGGACCGGCGTTTGTAGCAGTGCTTGGCTATAGCTATTCCTCTCCTCAGGTTAGCTCTGACCAAGCTGTATGCTTCCCTGCATCCTGATCTGAAGGCAGCATCTCTGGCTTTGAGCAGAGTGCGAACCTCTCTGTTCATCCAGGGCTTCTGATTAGGGAATGTTAATTATTATGGCAAACTTAAAATTAATGATTAAGTATCACCAGGAAGAAAGATCGACGCTCAAAGAATTCTTTGAGGAGAAGAGAGGAATAAGACAGACAGTCAAAGATTCTCTCTTATCTCTTGAATTTATTGAACAAATCCAAGCCATATATAGGACCCCAGTCACGTACACCATTATTAGATCATGTCTCGTTCCATCAACCCAAACATTCCCTTATTGGTGCCTCGTCATCTCCCTTTTATCTCCGTCCTCTTCGTATTGCCAGGAACTCCAGTGGGCGGTACAAGGACACTTGTACAAGCGCCTCTATGCTAAGGAATGTCATGTTAAGAAATCTTGGACCCTCGTCAACGTCAGAGAGGATCCCAGGCATGTCGCACCCCTTCTGCATAGGAGGTTATTTCGGGCGGGCCGAGCACAACGTGGGCATGGGCGTTTCCAGTGCGGGGCCGTCAGGATTTCAGAGGGCAGTACGAAATGAAGGTGTCTGAACGATGACAACCGACGTGGAGATGCTGCTCTACCGGAAAACCAGACCCGCCTTGGGTAGGCACCTGCCAGGCTTCATAAAAAGAAGCAGAGGGATCCTACCCCATGCTGCGGGTCAGCTTCCAGGGATGGGTTTTGTTTACCCTTCCCGTACCTATCTTTGGGAGACTTAGGCGGCCAGTCCCCTACGCTGAGACAGTCCGAAAACGGCGGCCGCAGGCACAGCGATGTCCGGGGCTCTGCATCTGAACTCGTGGCCCCACTCCTGTTTGCCAGCGTGCCCCACAAATCGACATTTCCTGGTTCTCCTCTGTCGGGACAGCAGATCCGAAAGGAGTGCTGCTCCGAACAAACGCACCGAGAGCGGCCGCGCCCGACCCGGGGCCCCGAAAAGGGTCTCGGTAGGGCCGACCCACGTGGCGGGGAGTGACGTTTCACCCCCTTTTCCCACGGTGCAGCTACCTGGTTGATCCTGCCAGTAACATATGCTTGTCTCAAAGATTAAGCCATGCAGGTCTAAGTGCACACGGTCGGTACAGTGAAACTGCGAATGGCTCATTAAATCAGTTATGGTTCCTTTGATCGCTCCACACGTTACTCGGATAACTGTGGTAATTCCAGAGCTAATACATGCAAACGAGCGCTGACCTCTCGGGGGATGCGTGCATTTATCAGACCCAAAACCCATCCGGGGGGCTCGGGCCCCCCGGCCGCTTTGGTGACTCTAGATAACCTCGGGCCGATCGCGCGCCCTCTGCGGCGGCGACGTCTCATTCGAATGTCTGCCCTATCAACTTTCGATGGTACTATAGGCGCCTACCATGG